>NC_092819.1:11447500-11747500 GCF_023375885.2 Dermacentor andersoni | reverse complement strand
GCCGGGTAGCTTTTCCTGCTACTTTTCGCCTGGCGTCGTAAAATATTGATACCTAGCGCGGAACGTGGTTTCTACTCGAGAAATTCAAGCGGATGTTCACAACAGACTATCGTTACCGTTCCCGTATGTATAGCAGCACCAGCCCTCTCGACGTAATTAATACTGATCGTCCTGAGCAGTATTTAGTGCCTTCTTATAAATAAATAAATAAATAAATAAATAAATAAGTAGGCTCGCTATGTCCAGAGCCACAATCGTGAACACAAATATATGTGGTATTATATAATGTTTAGCCCTCTTCGTGCATCCTAAATGCGGAGCGTATGTAGAAATTCGACAGGCTGAATTCTTGCGACAATGAATGTCGTTTTCCATCGGCCGAGAAGGGGCACCTTTAAGGACTGCAAAATATTTCTTATTTATCCAATGGCACGCAACAAAAAGCATATACAGTCAACGGTGAAAGACGTACTGCCAGGCGTTACCATCGAGCGCATCCTTTTTTATATCACCGTGGAGAACGTGAATTTTTTCTTGAATGGAGTGATTCTCCGAGGCACATCGGGTAAAAAGAAAGGGTAACGAAATAGTACCCAGAGAAACTCATAGAGCCTTGCATGGATGTTGGTTTTCCAATAATGTCCTCGTAAGGATGTCCCCTAACCAAAGGTGTATAGCTGTCAGCTACAACGTGAAGTATCTCTGGTGATAACCACGCGCAGGTTATGCTTTCAAAAATCCACTGCGGTGCTTCAGCCACTGTGACATTGCACGGCGGACAAATTGGCCGCGGGTCAGTTTCCTGTACGTGAAAGCTGCATTCAAAATCCGATTCAATAGAAACATAAGGAAAGCCTGTGCAGAGTTTGTGATGCGCGTTGAACGTAGCATCAGGTAAACCAATGTCTGACATGCTTCACATTGCAGATGCAGCTTTGCGACGTCAAAACCCGTAAAGTGATCAAGTGATACGTTTAGATGTTTTTGAATGGGACCTAATTTCATGCCTTCTCTGATCCTTGTATTAGCTCCTTTTTCTTTTGTTCAGCCGCCCTGCATAATTGTTGTGCTAAATTCCACCATGGTGAAACATTCATACTGTTACACGCAATATTAATTTTTTAAAGATCAAAAACCTGGTTTTAGCCATGACCGACCAATATGACTGCTTTTTGCTAATAGTCATTACTGAGGTGGCCACCTTGTTACCACGGTGATAGCTTTCATAAGTGGCGGGCGCACGAACACTGACCAGCGAAAAAAAGGCCTCACTTTTTGTCTTCTTTATTTGGGTATAGAGCCATGCGTTGCGTATGAGTGTCTTATTCTTAGTCATATTGAGTTTTGCGTGTTAAGAAGTAGCACGGTTTCGTTCTGACTTTTGTATTGCCAGTTTAATGTTGTGTTGCTTATAATCCTCGTGTATATGTGCATGTATGCACACATGTAACATATATACTTTATTACATGAGTGCATAACATTGGTGCCATCCGATATATATATATATAAATGCACTTGTAGGTTTAGAACGCACATACGAAATAAATGGCGCTTTATTTCTTACTTTCCGGCCGGGGTCCGGTATATGTATATATACGCTACGTCATATGTGCATATGTGTATGGGTCATATACAGGTTTATAGTACGTTTTCTGTGTATATTACATGAATAAGAATAGCAGAGTGTAAAGCAGCATGTGCTATGTGTTAAAAACGCCAAATTTACTTGAGGCAAAAGAGTAGCCTGCGCCGCCTGAATGTAATCACGTGAGTAAATAAAAAAAAAACTCGTATGTAAATAATGAAAAAAGAACATGTTTTATTAATAGAAACCTAGATTAGGGCTTGTTACATGCAAGACGTTCTTGAAGTCAAGGTTTCGACGAAGTCCGTCTGGTCGGGCTTTCAGTTCTTTTTTTGCCAATATACTTATTAGTAGAGCTAGTTATTTTCGGGCAATTTTGTCGGTAAACTGAACTAGCTTTGCGGAATGTTTATGGGCCTGTTCCTTGGCTAACAACTCCGGTTGCCAACCTGTTGGCAGAATGTGCCGCGCATTCAAATCTTACATAATACATGAAGGAGCCAGCTCCCACTTTCTCGCGTTAGAACTTACTTTTATATCCTCGTCAATCAAGTAACAAAAAAGAAACGATAAAGAAAGAGCGAGAGAACGAACGTTTCGAAAGGGAAAACGGTGACGCAAGAGGGCAGATTAGCCTCGGCTTTCGCTTTCATGTTGTTCTTACTCGGCTTCCATTTATCCGGCTCTCAGCAGCGCGCAATGGCGTCGTGCAGCGCGCGGCCGCGTACGGCGTTTCCCGAGAGACGCTGCCGCCAAAGCAAAGCCGGCCGAAGCAAATCGCACCGGTACCCGGCGTCCCTCTCCTTCGTCCTCCCCTTCCCTAGATGCCTCCTGCTGATCGCGTTATGCGCCTTCGCTTTGCCCCCATCTCACGCATTCTGTTTCTACCTTGCCCCCCCCCCCCCTGTTTTGTTATTACGTTATCCCATTTCCTCTCTCAGGGCCTTCCGTATTCTTCCAATGGTCGCCCTTTGTTTCGACGGGTTTTCTCATTCCTGGCCTCGTGGGTGCGGCGTGAACGCACAGGGACACGGGGTGCAGAGAGCACGGGGTGAAAAGATCGATCCAATACCCGTCACACATTCCTCCAAGCTAGAAACCAGTAGGCGATGACTAACGGCCCGAATCACGAGCCCCGATTCGAACTCGCACCCCTGTCCCCAATCTACTCATGTCGCCTCTTATACTCGGCGCCCAACAGCACTGAATTTCCGCAGTTGTGGGTGAATGAGAGAGAGGACGAGATGAAGAAGAAAAGACAGGGAGGTTACTCATTGTCGCGCCCTGTTGGCTACCCTACATGTGGGAACAGCATAAATAAAAATAAGAAGGAAGAAGTATGCGCAACTCCGCAGATGGGGAGGGGGGATATTCATTCACGTATAGTCACAAACGCTCGTATATCCTAGTTGCCTTCAAGAAGCGCAGGAGTGTGACCCACAGTGGTTGCTTAGGGGCTTTGGTGTTACGCTGCTGAGCACGAGGTCGCGGTATCGAATCCCGGCCACGGCGGTCTCATTTCGATGGGGGCGAAATGCAAAAATACCCGTGTACTTGCATTTAGGTGCACGTTAAAGAAACCCAGGTAGTCAAAATTTATCCGGAGTCCCGCACTACGGCGTGCCTCATTATCAGATTGTGGTTCTGGCACGAAAAACCCCATAATTAATTAAAAACGCAGGAGTGCCCTAGTGGCCTTGAGCGTACAATAATCTTTAGACCAATGTCCCAGGATGTTTCCTTCCGAGAACCGTGTGCTGTCTAAGCGGCTCAGACTTCGTTTCGTACAGCAATATTGCTGAGAGCCGAATGATAAAAGTGGCACGGAATCTGCTCTGTAATTTCATCATACCCGCAATAGTACGCGTGCGGCAATGTTGGCCATTTCGGTGAGGAATGACCAACGGGATGACTCGCGTTCACGAATGAGAGAGGGGCTGACTGACACCGACCGAACGACCGAGTGACAATATGTCTGAGCGAATAAGCGTTACAGTGATCGCAACTCTGCCTCTTACAGGAACAGCCGCACTATTCTCCTCGTTATATCTGATCTTGAGAAAATAGCATGAATAGGCGGCAGTATGGACAGTTCTTCTCTTCTGCACTGCCACCATTCCCTTTTCACGGCACTAGTCATTTTGATGTGCGCGAGTGCCCGTGGCAGAAATCCTGAAGTTCTTTGCAACTAGTTTATGACGAAATAAAAGTTGCAAGGCGATTGAACCTTCAGGTGGAGTCGATGAAAGATAAAGTCTTCCTGAGCGAGTTGGGGGTGAGATAGGGGCTGGGTCACTGAGCGCATCGGACTCTGTCGCGTCACCCGTCGACTGGGTGAAGTAAGATGATCATCTATCTGCGCTATCTTCGGTTTCAGCAGACGTTTCTAGACCACAATTTTCAGGATCAGCCCACGTTTTGACATATAATGACGTGCTTATTAACTTGTTTTAATTTACGAAGTTTTAGATGCTAAATCTACGATATGATTATGATGAACGCTGTCGTGTGCGAAAAGCATCCCTGGTGTATCAGTTACAGTATCGGGCTTCTGTGCTGGAGGGCCTTTGTTCGAATCGGGTCATTTGACAATTTTTGTTTACTTATTTAGGAAATGAGTTTTGGCATAAGGGCGAGAAAATGAATGCGGCAGCAACATGCAGGAATATTACACCAAGTAAGGCTCGTGCCCTTCGTGGCACCATGAACTGCCCTGCGTAGTGCAGCGTGCACACGGCGGGCACGATCTGCGTCCGGTTCGCGCTTTTCAACTGCAAGGCTTTACCGACATCACCGTTGGCCTCCCGTTTCCGGGGTGCCTCCGGCGTTGAGCTTCAGCGTGCGTCGCAAACGCAGCGGCACGTTGTTCCTGCGTCTGGACTACGCAATGGTCTTGGAGCGCATGCGGGCCCGCCTTGCTTCAGTGCCATTGGCGTTTCGCTGGAGCTCCTCGACCGGGGTGTTCTGACAACACGTATGGCATGTTTGCGCGATGTGAGGGACGTCAAGTGCTTCACTGCAGGAACCGCGCACGAAGAGGTACTACCATGTCTACCACTTGTGGGAAAACGATGCCACGAGCTTATGGGGTCTGCATAGCTTTGTTACATTGCGTTCCAGCAAGCAACGCTGTCTAACCTGAGGTTTTGGAATGCAGCTGCTGCTGTGCGCCAGTCTGTGCGATCGGAACACAAACAGCTTTCGCCACCGGACGGTGTAATTATGACGCAAAGGGAAATCGTAGAGCTAATGTGAGTAATGTTCTTCAGAAAACGTGCTAAAACTAAATAAAACTGTTTTTTTTTATGTTTGAGTATCAACGACGGCGAGAAATCCCGAGGAATATTATGTTCATGTAATCGATATTGCAATAAAACGGGCGAAGCGCTTGTATGCGCTGGTTTGCACGTGGGAAATTCTTATGGATTTCCTATTCCGGTGTTGAGGTATGCGCATTTGGCCTAGCGGTTATAGCATTGGGCTGCTGATCGACGGGTCTTCTGTTCGAATTCTGCCACCAAAAATCTGCTTATCTTTATGTACGGAATGTGTACATGTATTAGGATACGATAGTTTATTTTGACAGAAAGTTATAAGGGTACAATGCAGCTTACAATGCGTGGTCACTATAATCAGCTAAAACCCTTCTGCCAAGGAATGAAGTTAAAGGCGACTAGATGTCGCCTGACTGGATTTCATCCCTCCACGCTGCATACAGTAGCCAGCAGGACGCGGGTATTCTACCGATTCTACCTAAATACATATTTACATATTATACATAGCATGTACTCAGATATCGATACATACCCAATTATATACACTAAAGATAGCCACGTGCACAACCATATACATATAGAAATACACAATAGAAATACATAAAATTCTGAATATAGCACACGACAAAATTTGCTCAGTTTCAAATAACTTTCAATATTTAGCCATTTGATTGAACTGTTTTATATATACTATGAAAGTCGTACAACGAACGTTTGCAGCTACGGATTAAGCAAGAGCACAATTAGCTATCGTTAATATAGGAGAAGTCTCTTTAGCGTTTTGTATATTATGAAGGGGATTAACAACTGTAAGTTGTTTCAACTATCCCTGGGTGGAAATACAAGATAGATAGATAGATAGATAGATAGATAGATAGATAGATAGATAGATAGATAGATAGATAGATAGATAGATAGATAGATAGATAGATAGATAGATAGATAGATAGATAGATAGATAGATAGATAGATAGATAGATAGATAGATAGATAGATAGATAGATAGATAGATAGATAGATAGATAGATAGATAGATAGATAGATAGATAGATAGATAGATAGATAGATAGATAGATAGATAGATAGATAGATAGATAGATAGATAGATAGATAGATAGATAGATAGATAGATAGATAGATAGATAGATAGATAGATAGATAGATAGATAGATAGATAGATAGATAGATAGATAGATAGATAGATAGATAGAACGTAGGCAGGGATGTTGCACCAGTCAAGAGTCTAGTTGGCTGCCATACGGGGAAGGGCGAAGGGGATGAGAGAGAAGGGAGAGAGAGGGTATAGAGACGCGCACGGACAGTACTTGAGTCAAAGCCGCTCGTGCAAGCCAGACGTTCTCAGAAAGCACAAAAGTGCCTTCAATGCCTTCTAAGTCGATGATCGATAGGGACGGTGCTCTAATACATTCTGTTCACTCAGAGGACGATCGTCTAGTTTCCTCAATGTGTTGCACAAAATTGTCTGTGCTTGAAATTGAGGACAGTGGCACAATATGTGGTGAATATGAAGTGAAGTGAAGTGAAGTGAAGTCAATGTTCTCCTTGCATCCGCAATCAGACGCAGAACTATCAGCCATTCCAATTAGTGCTGAGTAAGCTTTCGTGAAGGCAATTCTCAGCCACAAACGACACAGAAGAGACGCTTAACGTCGGTGCAGTCCGGCTGGAGGTCTGAGCTGCAGTGAAGGGTTTAGTCTGCGCAGTCTTGAGCGCCTTGTATGTGCGGTATTCCACTTTGCTAAGGAGCATGTGCGTGCTAGAATGCGAAGTTGTCTCGCAGCGTCGGTCCTTGAGAGATGAATGGGGACGCAGTGGTCTTCTGTGTTTGACGTCCAAGCTGCCTTATCTCCGTTATCATTTCCAATGATACCGCAATGAACTGGTATTCATTGAAAAGATATATCATTGCCTTTTTCTCTTGAGTGGTGGAGAAGTTTCACAATTTCGCACGTGAGCTGATCCTGAATTCCATGTCAGAGAAACGACTGCACACATTGCAAGGCCGGCCTTGAATTGCAGAAGACGGCCCATTTTCGAAGACTTTCAGCATTTATCACATGAAGCGCGTAGAGCAGAGCCGGAGGCTCTGTAGTTCTAGACGTAGTGATATGGGAAGTCTTGAACGACTGGGTGATTCCCATTGTTAGTATATCTATAGTGCCACCGGAACTGGTTGACGTAGTTGAGCCATCAGTATAGACGTGTGTGCAGTCACTGTATTGGTTGTACAAGCGGAGTAAAGTTGCTTGAATGTTGATGCTGGCGTGTCTGACGTTTTCTGAAGTCCTGGGATTGTAAGGTTCACTTGAGTACGGCTCACAAACCATGGAGGAATCAAAGGTCTTGCCGCAGGTGCGTAACCTAAGAGAGGCATGGTGCGCGAAAACAGTTGCACTGAATTTCGTGCGGGGCCTTTCTATTGGGAGACTTTCGAGGTGGTGGGTAGAGGTCCGGGCGAAGTGTGCACCGTTAGGCTCTCTATGCTAACGACATTTGTATTTGAACATCGGGTGTGACACGACTGCAGCTTCGCTTGCGGCTTCAGAAGGCAGCCATTTTAACATCATCCTACCTTCGAGAACAAGGACTTCAGTTCTCATGTGAAAAGTGTACAGTAGTGGCATTTACCAGAAAACAAATGTCTCCATACGTTATATCTGTCGACGGACGGCTGATCTCGTACAGCACAAGTCACATATCTTTGGGGGTGGTCATTGGCAGACATCTCTCCGGAACCTCTCATGTGAATTATGTGAGAAAGCGCCTGACAGAAATTTGCCGTATGTTTAAGTTTTTAGCAGGAAAGACCTGGGAAGTGTCAATACAATCTATGTTACAACTGTACATGGTCCTCTTTATTCGATTCCTGCGGTACAGCCTACCCATCATCTCCAAGACCTGCAGAACTAACCTGAATATAATCCAAAGCATCCAAGCCCAAGCCCTCAAGATATGCCTTGGTCTACTGGGGAGTGCGTCAACGACTGAAGGTATTGCAGTTGCTCAAGATTACATTATTAGAACGCACATGGCCATTGAAACAATGCGTGTGTACATGAGACATATTCAGGAGTTCTACAGCTTCGTAACGTATAGACTGCATGCCATATGTAATTCTAGTTCTTGTCTGTACGTAAGCTGCATGCCTTAATTGATAACCATACTCTGGACGTCTGTAGGTTTCCAGAAATATTGAAATTAAAAATTAAATAACGGCGCTTTACGTGCCAAAGCCACTTTCTGATTATCAGGCACGCCGTAGTGGAGGACTCCGGAAATTTCGACCACCTGGGGATCTTTAACGTGCACCTAAATCTAAGTACACGGTTGTTTTCGCATTTCGCCCCCATCGAAATGCGGCCACCGTGGCCGGAATTCGATCCCGCGACCTCGTGCTCAGTAGCCCAACACCATCGCCACTGAGCAACCCCGGCGGGTTCAGAAATGTTGAATTCTTTTTTATGCTTTTAAATATCGATGTTGCAAGACGTTCATGGAATGCGTGATATACCGTCAGAATTTTGTTGCTTAGAAAATAAGATTCGGTGTGATTATAGTAATCTAACTTTTCTATAAACGTGATGGCCTTCTTCTGGAGAAGAAGAAGCTGTAGAAGATTACTCTTGCCAGTGGTGCGCCAAACTAAAATGCAGTAGCTTAACCTAGAGAAAATCATGGCGTAGTACATTTGGCACTTAAGAGGAAGCTTTAGCTCGTGTACAACTACGATGTCGCCTACTCAAATACATGTAAAACGCAGAAACGCTTTTCTGAGATAACCACTGGGCCATTTTAATGAATTTTATTGTACTTAAGATAGAAAGTTAAATTCTAGTGGCTGTTGGTAGCGCAATTTCGATTTAGGGCTTTAATATTGTTACAAGAATTTTCGAAAAATTGGGAAGTTAAAAAGAAATAGGAGCACCACGTTTACAATTTAATGACTATGTATCAAGAGCAGACATCGCGATTCCGTAAACGGAGTCTATTAGATCATTCAAAGCGGACAAATTCGACATGCCCATTGATATCTTACGTGAATTCGTTACGTGGTGTACAAGGGTTCTGAAAAAGTTGTATTTCCATATTACTAAATTTTTGGCAATCATGTGTGACATATCAAGTTTGTCCGCTTTAGATGTACTATTCAATTCAATTCACAGAATTGTGATATCGTTTTTCATTGCTGAGTTACGGAGTTGTAAAATTGACAAGTTTGTTTTCTGAAACTTTAACATTTTTGCTAATTTTTAATCAAAAATTGACAATCTAAATCGAAAATTCGAAAGCAACAGTCACTAGATTTTTTTTAAGTGTTTTGTTTTGAATGCAACAAACATTGTCAAATTTGGTGCACCGGTTGCCGATAAAAACGAATTATCCTTTTACATGGACTTATATAGGAGCACCTGAGCTAAATTCCTCTTAAACAATTTCGGAAGTCAGGTTCTTACTTTATTCAAAAGGCCTGTTGTTCTTCATAAGATTTTTCTGAGGTGAGTTATGTGTAGTCCAATTCAGATGCTCATCAAAGTATACCCTTAAGATCTTATGCGAAATAACTCGTTCAATTGTGTCACATCGGAATGCCAGCCTTTTATTCTTATATATTTCCGAAACATTACGGCAACCAGTTGTCCCATGGGCACATATCGGCCAGCTTTTTAGGCTGCGCAATCTTCAGGATCGGCCCACGAACAAGGCTAGAAACATATCCGACACGGAAAAGTGGTGGTAACTCGCTAAGAAAGACTTTATATTTAAAATTACGCATATTTCAAGCACTGTGGGCATAAACGTTATGAGAAGTATTCTGCGTGTAGCTGGCTTTCTAGCCTCGTTTAGGGTTGCAGAGTTCTATCAGGTAGTACAACGTGTCCGTGTAACTTGAAAACGGGATGAATTGGCTGGCCCATATATTGCGTAAGGCAACAAATTTTATGACCACTTCAGGACGCTTTCTCGACACGCCACTTCTTCTGCGCCTCCTCGTCAGAAGCACCAACTCTTATCCAAGCCATGCCGGAAGCTAGCAGGCTCCAATTGGCTCAAAGCACTAGCTACCAAGAGGCAACAAGAGCTGTAAAATTTCGCTAGATCCATGCCTGCTCCTGTGCTCAGTGATATTTCTTGTTTTCTCGTAGATATGAAAGGCGACATCTACGGTTAAGTGACATCTAAGAAAAAAGAAGCCTGCATTCTGTCCACATGCAACGCCCGAACCACCGGCTGCCAAGCTTTAAAAGACCTTGACAAAAGATCCGTATCCAGTAAAATATAGATAAATGTTTGTCCACATGTGACCCAGAAAAATACTGATGCATTTACAAAATTAACGATGCCTTTCTGACGCTACCATCAGCTTTTCTTTCCCCATTAGTGCACCCTGTACAAGTAGTATTGGGTGATTATGTCGGGTTCGTATCTCATACAACGACATTAGGTACACGTATATGAAGAATAAGATTCTTGTGCCATTTTTTAAAATATGTGCCTATAGTGCAATAAGCTCAGTATATATACTAAAGCTACCTGAATAAAGGCAAAATCAGACATCCACCCATTCGTTTCTCGAAAGAAAAGCCTCGTAGTTGAAGAAAAATTCGTCTTAGTCCGGGACTCGAACCCGGGACCACCACCTTTCCGGGGCAGCCGTTCTACCATCTGAGCTAACCAGGCGGCTAGCAGATGGCAGGGCGAAGTCGAATTTGTCGACAACACGAAGCAAAGGCAAGAGTTTGACGTAGTAGTTCTGCGGAAACCCGCAAGGTGGAGAGAAATAATTCTTTCAAGGTGGAGAGAAGGCTTTTCTTTCGAGGAACCCGTATGGGTTTCCTTTGTAGAAATTGCTACGAACGGGTGGATGTCTGATTTTACCTTTATTCATTACTTCTCTCCACCTTGCGGGTTTCTGCAGAACTACTACGTCAAACTAAGGTTACCTGTAACCTATTTGCTTTGTAACCTATTTGCTTTGAGTTCGTTTTGTCAATAATAGCATATTTAATGGTACCCCGCCTATAGACTAGGATCAGCATTAAGCCATTATGGCCCGTTATATTTAGTGCGGTATAGAAATATGAATGTGTTATTTGAAGCCCGTTTTCTCCATAGGGCGGACATCGACCTGCAGCCTCCAGATTTCAGCGAACACGGCTTGTATCACTTCTTTACCTGGCAGAAATAAATAGGGTGTTATTAGTTGCGAATGTCTGCTAGGAGACGGAGAAAGGGAAGATATAAGGCGATGGATGTTCACCAGAAAAGCGCCTGCTTGACGCCGGAGGAGGGAAATCGAGGAACAGAAAGAAAAAAAAGAAGGGAAGGACTGGTGGTGAATGGGTGAGCGCGCACGGACATGCAGTCAAGGACTTCGCTGGCTGCAGGCCAGTCACCCCGTGTTAACAAGCACCGCAGCCCTGTTGGCCCACGAGCGATGCAGACGGTCTTCCAGTAGCACCCGCACAGACAGCGGCCGGTCGTCCAGTCATTGCTACGCGTTAAGGAGTGTCTGCCTTTGTAATTCAAATGGAGGACTGTGACACAAGAAGTGGTCGATGTTTTCTTCACAGCTGCAGGCAAGACATGCAGCACTGCTCACCATTCTGATTAGTGTTCACATTCTGCGTTGCTGTTCCAATCTATAGGACAGATGCATCTTCGCCATCTGTCAGGCACACTCTCCTTAGCACAGCGAAACACACCTGATGGAAAACCAGTTGGGTAACCAGCCAATCTAAGTAATGCGAAACTTTTCTATCTTTCCTTCTCTTCCTCTCCTCCTCCTTGACTTCCTCCTTTTCCTAATGAAAGCCGCATTTAATGCGTGAAAAAAACCCTTCGCCGCAAATCCGACCTCCTCCCGGATTTTTCCAAAGTGAGACATCGCTTCCGGATCAGACGTGGTTTAGATTTTCTATTTTTGGAACTGGGCAGTTGGCGGTACAATGCAGCTAATAATAAATCGTCTGCGTACTATACTCGTTCTTGAGCATGTGGGTTGCACGAAAGTGTTATGCGCATAGAGACAGGATAGAACGAATTATTTCTTACCACGTTATTTCAGCTTGTGCGACCGACGTTGGTGGCTTTTCTAGTGAATAAATTCATTTTTTCGGTAGCCAATTACATATCCAGAACTGCCAATGTGGTTGAGAATGTTGTTCTGTATAAAACAGGGTTATTAGGAGTTTGTTTTACCTTTCTTGTCAGAAGCTTGCGATGCGCTGTAGAAGGTCTGATGACTTCTAGCGGCTGCAAAGAAAAAATGAAACGTGGGGCTTTAGTTAGCTTCTTGAATAAAACGGAACCTGAACAACGTCGTGTCATGTACTTCTAAGAAAGGTCGTATGTTCTAAGAAAGGTTACTTTTAGGTCACACTTCTGACATTAGTAGCAGGGGAGGTCAGGCCAGGCTTCACATAGCAGTGTGTTCCTATTCTTCAATCCTAACAAGAGATAGTAAAATTTATTGTCTGATTGATTAACCTATATTGCAAGTGGTGACAACTTTCTCCACCAACAAACAACTTTAATATTCTGTAACTGCCCTGTCACTAGCTATAACGTCGTAGTATAAAGTTGTCGCGTCTACTTGGCCGCAGTATATATGTATATATTCTGCGACTATATGGCGGCATAGCCATGGTGTGCCGTGTCTCTTCTTATAGCTGCAGGCTGTTGACATAACGACAGAACTGACGCTGCTGACAAGACGTTGGGCCATGCTTTTAAGTAAACGGGCAAGCACTTCTTTCTTATCACTGACCGAAATTCGAGCAAATAGCAGAGTGAATCAGAGACGTGGGATAAAAGAAGCGCTTCATCAAAGAAGGAAACAAAAAACGCGAATAAAGATCGAGTAGAACGCGAAGAAAGACCGTGAAGAATTAAATGAAACAGGCCTGCGAGAAGGTGTGGGCGACGACAAATGGGCAGACGCGGCGACGACCTAATTTGTCGGAATTCCGGTCCTCCTCCGAGCATTGGAAACTCGCGCACTGCACACGTTAACGAGCCTGCTGGGTGTCATGGTTGGCCGATCCCTCGGCTTTCGGGCTAATTAAACGCCCCCGAAGACCCGCGAGATAGAAAAGAGAAGACGGCGCAGGAGATCGTGGTACGCGCGGACGACGGCGATGCCTAGCGGAGGAAAAGGCGTTCAGGCGAGGCGGAGAGCGTCGCACGGGTTAACGAGGGCAACAGGCGTACGCCGAGAGCTTCTGACTTCACCGTCTCATCCGCCGAGGAAGAGACATTAACGTTTTAGGCGCTCGTGTTTTGAGCTATCAAGGGGTAATCACGTGAGCCCATTGACCATATGGAATACACTTCGATCAGTGAAAAAGCACAGACAACGCGCGCCGCAAAATTTTAGAAGCCGTTGTCAGGCGACGGGGTACTGTGAACAGTATATATGCATCATGTTGTCGCTACTCAAAGCCGCGCGTCATTCGTGAGACTGAAACAGTCGTCAGCTAGTCATACTCCGAATTAACAAGGTTACTCGTACGTAAGAACCGCTCGTTTGCGAACCTGTCAGGTTGTTACTTAGCATAACTTTACACAAAGATATTTACGAAATAAGTCATCACAGAATTTGGTTTAGCTGGCTTCAGTGCGCTCATGCGTATACATTTTCGCTACAGGAATAACTTCTGTAGGTGCATTATGCGCTGAATACATGACCGAAGTTGTAATTTGTGTGAATGCTATGTGTGCTGCATGTGTTATCGCATTCTTCTCGAGTAGCGTGCTAGTCGAACTTCCAATTAAGCCATTACAAATTTTATTAAGGAACTTATCTGTATATTGCGAATACGATGCAGCTAGTTAATGATTAGCCTAGAATTTGGACTCAAGTAAAGGGAACATAACTGACAACAAATGCTTTGTACGCTCATGCAATAGAAATAAAAAATTGCAGTTTCATTCAAAATGCGAATCAGTAACATGACCGCTGGTGTAATATCTTGCGCAGTAGGTTTTTCACCATTTCATGCGGCATCTATTGGAGTAAGCATTCGAAGAAACATGCGGCGGGCAATCCCCTTAAAAGAAGAGACACAACTTGTTTTTTTTCCTTCTGCTTCCCATACTGCTTTTTCCTTCTCACCACTGACTTCATTTAAATTATTTCACCTGTAGATGCTGGGTTATTAATAAGCTGCAGAAGCTGCCATCAGCCAATCTTTCTAGCGAGCCCCCAATATGTCATCTAGACTATTTTCCAGGCGAGGTATTCTTTGCTATAGCATTGACGAAGTCACGGTGAGGTGGTATGTGAAGCTGACAATCCTTGGTTCTGGTGTTCAAGTTCTCGGAGGATACTGCGAACTTCGTTTTTATGAAATTCTTACAAAACAATTCGGTATTCTCGCGACGGACAACTGGATGAGTGAGACCCATAACAGTTGGTGTTGAAAAAGAAACATATTTGAAAGCAATATATTTTCTACAGCGGATTCCATAGTAATTTTTCAACTGTGATATGTAGAGAGACAAGAGAAAGGGGAATAGCAGGGAGGTTAACCAGGAGCGGAAACCCGGTTTGTTACCCTGCACAGATACATACAGACAAACAGAGAGCACAGGTGCACGATCACAGCAGGCCACCTTCGCCACACGCTATCCCAGCACAGTAGCACTTTTAGCTATCCGAACACCAACAGCCGCTTGTGCAGGCCTGTTGTCGTTAACAATTGTAGCAATGACTTCGCCGAGCTACAATGGCTTATGAGGTCAGCATTCCAAAATGGTTTGCGCAGATAATGGCATTTGGTCAATGCGAGTTAGCACAGTTGCGAGTGATTACCTCTGTACTTTGTAGCCAAGACAGTTACGCAAAACGTATTCAAGGATTTCCTTGCGGCCACAGTCATCACACGTAGCATTGCTGGCCATTCCGATGCGAAGAGGAAAAAGCTGCATGAAAGTAACCTGTACAAGTGACTCCTTCTCAGCGAAACCCGCGACGACAAGATTTCGACAGGCGAGAAATACAACGGTCACATTAGAAAATTCTCACTCGTTAGTTCTTGACAATGAGCCGGTACGACGGTCACGTAAGCATTGAGAAAAATACTTTCATTTTATTAACCCCACTGACCATCAGGCGAGCTTTAGCTGATTTTCCAGTTGTCAAAATTGCCGAAAACAAATTGCTATAACGCTGGTGTTCGCATAATATAATTCTCGAGGGTGTTCCATCGCAAGCTCAACATAGGCGTAAATGATTCAAAACGGTATGAAACAGCCTGAACAACACCCTCGGTTCTTCCCCCAGTGAGGTGACTCAGCCCGGTCCCTCTTATGTTATTTTTATTCCGCGAAGCTATCTGCCGGAAGGAAAGAAGAGCAGAAAGAAAGCCGAGTGTCGTGCCTCGAAATCGTCTAGCCGTGACCTGAGTCTGGTGCTCTTGTTTGTTCACGAGACACTGGTCACAGCAGCGCCAGGGGCGTTGTAAACAGAGCAACGCAGCAGCGATTTACTTTCGGGCTCTGCAGGAGTCTCGGGAATAATGGGAGATGACGAAGAACACGGAAAGCGGGCACAGGAGAAGTCTACAAATGGTAAAGTCGCTACCATTCAGAAGTAGTAAGGTCACTTCCCCTTGGGAAACAGCATCTTTTCGCCAATGAAGTCCACCTGACACACACACACACGCACGCGCAAGCATACATACATACATACATACATACATACATACATACATACATACATACATACATACATACATACATACATACATACATACATACATACATACATACATACATACATACATACATAAATGGTGTAAAATTTCTGCTGCACGAAGCACTGAAGTGGGGAAAGAAAGACAAAAAACAAACGAAGGAAAAAGGATTGCAAGAGGACAACACGTTCTGTCGTTTTTTTTCGCACTTCAGTGCTTCGCGCTGCAGAAATTTTACACCATGGACCTAAACCGACTCGCGCACATCGCTGTCCTTATACATACCTACATATATGACCATGCGTTTGTATAGGTTGTAAGAGTTACTGTAACGACTTGGCCACGTCGATCCACAAAAAAGAAGAACAAAGCAGCAGATGGGAAAACAGGTGGCGCTAAATACATGGCATGCTTCGAGCTGTATAGGTGATCATTTACGAAATATTTGGTCAATATGGTAATAAGTCGCATGCAGAAATAGTAGCCCGCTATGCAACCCGTGTCTTGGTTACGCGCACACAATTTCACCGGACGCCTTTCAGCTGATGCATGAAGAAAACCCTGCACGCACCTTGTGAAGGGCACCGGGTCGATTTCGGTCCGCGAACTCTTTGTGAGTGTTCCTTTTCTCCCACCACCAAAACATAAACATAGCTGCTAACGTTTGTGAAAGACAGTTGCTGCGGTGAAAGTAGATCCATGTGGCGCAACTATCAAAATTGGAGAGCGTCGTATATTGACGGCACAAAATCCACTATGACGAAAGAGGCCAAATAACGTATATGTCTGGCAGGTTTCTTTTTTCAACGCGTCCTATAGATATTCCAGTATATATAATATGCCAGAGACATCATTCTTTCGAAGCTTTGAGCTTTCAAAACTTTAATTGGGTGAGAATGCCACAAAAACCATGCTGTTGAAGAGGCGGCTGACCCTGATTCATTGCTCTGCTCTTCAGCGGCACTTATCATACTAATTTCTTCTTTATTGTGGTAATATCGTCTGTCGCTGTTAGCTGCCGGTAGGACTGCGAATGTTTAAGCTCTTCAGATTGTTTGGGAAGTCAACGCGTAAGCGATAGTTTAAGGAGTTACTCAACTTCATGAACGAAATAAAATATTTACTTGTTGGAAGCTCGTTGCTAGTACTACAGCATATATTTTTCATCCAGAGTTTCTTAAACTACTACACTGCATTTTATGGAGGTTGGGAAATATGATAAACTTCGAAATATCTTGAACACACAATGCGGTCCTAGCTTGAAAAGCACGTCAAAGCCGTAGCTTGAGGTCTGGAACAGGTCCTGTTCTATGTCACTGTTACTTCTTTTTATTCTTTAGCAGTTAGAACGTATCCGATTCAGTAGAAGTGTGTCTTTTTTGAAGAGCACGAAGGCGCTCCTCCATTCCAAGCAGCATTTTAGACTGTGACTTTTTGTGAGCATTAGGTTTTAAAAACCGGTGACCGGCTAGGCCTACGAAATTCGAACAAACCGAAGGTTTCTTAAGATCAGGTGAATTTAGGCAGCAGATTGTTAGACAGCTTACATTATAATGGGTAGCACTATAGCCTATGCTATAATGAAAAAATAAATAAAGAGTACACCTGGTTTTAAACGAAGATCGAAGACTAGTGAGAGGCTACGCAAACTTGACGACTTCATTTATTGCATTTGGTTCATTCGCAAAGCAAAAATTAAAAACCGGGGCATCGCCAAGAGAGGATAGAATGAAGTGGCATTTGAAGAGTGAATGCATGGGAAATATCTAAAGTGAACTTCGTTCGCATTAGACTAGTTCATGATTAGTGTAAGCTTTGCTCGTTACATCCTTGGCTAACCGGGTCGGTCGCTGCAGCCAGCATAATCGTGATATGCTGCAGGCTGTCAAACCAGCATGCTTCACCACTGCTTAAAAACTGATGCGGATTAATTAGTCGATGGCTACAATTTAGACAGGTTGTCAATGGCGCATGCTTGCCCATTCACGGAATACAAGAAATAATTTGTTCTCGCGTTACATTGTGCTGTGTGAAACCAGGAGGTCAAGGCAAGAAAAAATATCTCTGACACGAAACCTAATGTTCCTCTGAACCGGTAATCTTGCAAACAGCTCAATGCATAGTTCAGTTCTTTAACTGAGCTGTGGCAGAGCTTCTGCTATCGCACACATAAAGAAGTTATCTGAAAGCACTAAATCTGCAAACAGAAAAAGCAGGGTAAAAAATACGCGTAAAGGTAAAATAAGGGCGGAGGGTCGAATCTCATCTGTGCTCTCATTCGTGGAAGGGCGGCTTTGACCCGCCAACCAACTCGATGCGACGGCCATTTCGCTGGGGAACCGTGTGGGAGCCGAAACTGAATGCCGGCATTGTGAAATGTAAAGCCCAAGGAATGTAAACGAAAAGGAACAAATTCACTCTTACATAACATTATTTAAAATTTTCCTTTCCCGTTCAGCAAAAGGCGCGCTTTCCTTATAGGAAGCGCAGCGCCCTGGAGCTGATTTGAAAAGGGAGGCCGATGTCACCGGCATCCGGGACTCGGAACTCCTTTGTGCCTGCGCTGCTTCGCTATACGCGATTCACGGTGCGGAAACTCGTCAAAAGACGTTCTCGTCGAAAAACAACCCTATTCGCGTGTGCACTGTCGCGCGCACGTCCCGGTTTTGAAAGCTGTCTTCTTGACGAAACCTCGTTCAGACCAACGGAACGTAACATAAAAGAAAAATGTCTGAGAGCTCGAACTTGGCGACAGATGGTCTTTCATCCCGTTACTTGACATTGTCATTAGGAAATCTGTTCCTTGCTTTGCCTGGGAAGACTTGAGTTTCTAAGGTATTGTTTATCGCTGGCGACTATAGTTAGCACAGGAAATCATGACGTCATATAGAGCATGACTTGAATAATGGGAAGCGTTAAAGCTTTACACATAAATCCTACAACCACAATGCAAATATATACGTCGATGCGGACCCGCACTTTAGATCACGATGACTGTTGAGCTCTACAAGGGATCTGCGTCGTATTGTTTGAGTTTGTACTCGAGATTTCCGCTTTTGTGAAAGAAATCTGAGCAAAATCGCAGAAGCTGTGATCCGAAAACTCTTTCAAATCAAGCGCGATCTCGGGCGATAGGAGTGTCAACACGCACGGCGGAGGTGTAAATTCCTCAAAAGGCTCGAGCGATACGAACGCTCTTGGCGAGGTTCTGGGGATAGCACAACACTAGGCTCGAAATCTGCGAGAGCCATTGTGCAAACCTATGCTCGTGCAGCAAACATGAAAGGCAAACATCTGGTTCTGGCCGAGAAGGAAGAAGAAAAAATGGTAACTGTAGGAAATGAATCTTCGTCACGAAAGCGAAATTGGGGCCGAGAGCACAAAAAATTCTAGAACGATATAATGCTCAGCAGTTGCTAACGTTCGCTGGCAGAGCGCCGTGCTCGATAGCCATGAATTATTAACAGCGTACATTAGAGCTGCACTGCAAAGAAGGCTACAGAAAGCTAAAAGGAATAGCTGACACTGAAACGGTCAGCTACAAAACGACAAATGAGCGCAAGTTTAGGCACGAGGCATTAGAGAACAAATCTGCTAAGCAAGCATGCATGAGCTAAAGGCTCGAGTGAAATCTTGTACAAAAATAAATGTACATGTAGGCCTGCTTAGGCGCGAAAGTAAGACAGCCAGTAAATTATAGCTTTCGCACAACAAAAGAATCCTTGGGCGTGGTGGTGTATGCTAATGTTTCTATTTCTTTATTTTTTCTGTGTGAGGTAAAGCATGACAGGGAGGATGGTGGAGATAGGTTGGGGTGCGTAGCTATTTGCATAATTGAAAAACGAAGGAGCGCACGTGCCACTGTGACGTAGGTGCAGCGGGCGCTTCGCTCGCTCCGGACACCCGCAGTTACGCGCGGAGAGAATTAGGAGCCTCGAGGGAAGGCCGACCTCCTCGCTAGAGGCTATGGTTCCACGGTTTCCTGAACACTCGTTGGTGTGTGTGGCAATCAGCTATTCGTAGGAAAAGGTTCAGCAAAGAAAATACTAAGCCCGAGAAGGGCACTGGGTCTCGGATCACCCACTTTTCTGCAGCTCTCATGCAGATACACACCGACAACAGACGCGCGCATGCACGCAGACATATGCATGTATATATATATATATATATATATATATATATATATATACACACGGTACCATAATTGACCATGTGCATCTTGTGATGCATGTACTGCTATGTTATTTTCGTAAGCGAAGGCGGCGGCGTAATTGTTTGGCAGCTAGGTTTACCGTTCCTCTACCCATATCCTCAAACACGTTATGAAGCTAAAACTATTTGCTAGAGCAAATTCCAGCCGATCCTGATGCTGATCATATTAGCGAAGGCGGCTGGCCAATGGTAAGCAGCACTAACAAACAAAAAACTGTGAATTTGGTATCTAAGAGGAACATGAGATTTACGAGCATAGCGCAAGCATTCAGTCCACGAGCAATACGCTCATGTGGCGTGAACGTATAAATTTGCGACACCATCTGAAGCATAAGCAGCTTATGCTTAGCGAGACGCGAGGCAAACAAGAAAGAATCAAAAATAGACACGAAGCCGACAGAATTAAGAACGCGAGAAAGCACGAAGACCGCAGGAGGGACTGGGGTAGACCACGCCTTGACGCGCACGTCCCCCGAGATTTCGGCGCCCAAAGCTTCGCGGCGGCGTAAGAGCAGAGCAGAGCAGAGCAAAGCGTGGGCAAGGCGGGAATGCCGTCATCCGATGGCGGCCTCAATGCGGCTCGCGTCAAACGCACGACGCGGACGACGTCTTATCCCCGATGCAAGGCCCTGCGCCCCGTCGAGCTTTTGTTTGCCACGCCATCAAAGACATCCGTTCCCGCAGCTCGCCAAGCAAAACAAGGGTGAAAAAAAGAACGCAAACTGCGGAGACAAAACAGGAAAAACGAGCAGATCGGTTAAGAAGCCCGTCTCAGGCTGAAGAGAACTTGGAGAAGAGAAGAATGAGTCGACGACGCGAGGCGCTGAGCCGGAAATAAAAACAAAGAATCTCAAAAGCCCGGGGCCGACGACAACAAGCGCGAGACGCGAACTCGCTCCCCTTAGGGCGGTAATATAGGAACCCGAGCAGGCAAAGTCGATAGGTAAATAGAGGTTCTCGAAGCCCGGCCGTCGGTTGCGGCCGCACGCCCAAGCTGCGCGAAGGGACCCTCAACAACAGCAGCAGGCGCCGAGAATAAACGACTTCTTGGCGCCTTTCGGCGCTGCAAGAGCCGTGGACGAGGACGCCCGCGAGCTGCTGCGGCTGAGAGCGCGGCGAAATGAAAAGTTAGTGGAGGACAACGAAAGCCTGCCTATACATGTCAACGAAAGAGTTGAAAACAAAGTGGAGGGAATAATGGTGAACTGGAGTGAAAAAAACTGCACCAACATCAACCGGGGAGATGCGCGAAGCAGCCGCTTTCGCAATCTCCGGCGTACGCCCTTTATCGCTGGGCCAGTTCACTGCAATTTTGTTTTGTTGATCGCACACATACCATTACACGCTTATCTAGGTGTAGTTATCATTATTTCTCCTATTTCTGGCGTCTTGTTATTTCGCCGAGATCCTGGCGCTTTCGCTAACCTTAGGGGCATTATTTTCACCCTTCATATTCTTTATCTGCATAGTATATTAATCATCATATCCAGCGTCATCGTCTTGAGCGCGCGGCCCTGCTGAACAAAGCGCCGTGGTATAACAGCTGACTCGCAAGTGGTGGAGCTTGCTGTTGGCCTCTGCTACTTCGAGTCTCTCTGGAGCTTCGTTCTGCTCGCTGCTTGCTCCGGCTGTCCGCCGCCATGAGTCAACAAGAGCCACCTCCGGCGTCTGTTTTCCAACATCTGTTTTCCGAACCTGCCTTGGTTCTTGTGACTCGGTCGCTGCGCACGGTATAATTCCGTATAACCATTTACTGCTTCGCTTTATTACTATCTCGCTTATCAGAAATTATCTGTTAAGATTTTGTTGTTTGATTTTAACTTTTTCAGAAGGCATTACTTAGTTACATAATTGATTGATTTATTCATTCATTCATTCATGCAAAAGCACCAATGGTCAAATGTGCAGTGACCATTTTCACAAACTGTCAATTTACTGTGCCAATTTGACTTAGTGGAAAAGCAACGTGAGCTGTATTTATTATGTTCTATGGTACGAAGGAAAATATCATTACGAAAATAGGCTTATGGGACATGTAAATGATTCCTTAGCGTGCGATCCACAGATTGGGAAAACAAGAGCGCTATAACGTAAAGCTATTTCAGACTGTTTCTATTACAGTCCTGTAATCAACCCTCCACAATTGGTCAAAAATTTTAGGTCGCTCCCATTTCGCTTTTCTGTCACACGACGTCCCGAAAACCGCAAGAACACCCCACGGGATATGACGTATACACATTGATTATGCGGGATTAGACCAAACAAAAGGGGCCCTATAACGTAAAACTATTTCAATATGTTTTTATTCCAATTTCCCGACGTAAAATTTGTGCAACCACCGACGCAAGCATCGGCCGGTGACCGCAGGGTTGTCTGAACAGTACACGTTGCTCATGGGGAATACACGTTGCTCCTAAATACACGTTGCCTAAATACACGTTGCTCATGGAGAAGAATTGCCAAGGGATGCAGGACTGTCTACCTGGCAACATCGAAAAGCTAATTAACGCCGCTGCTGAAGAAGCCACAAGAGCTTTTCGCCACAAGTTTTCTGAATTCAAAGCAGAATTGAAGCGGCTTCGAGCAATACGCTGTCGCGCGGAACGAAGGTACAGACGCACCAAGTCCTTCTACGACCTAAGGGAGGCGAGATGTGCACAGAAGAAGCTCCAGCGTCGTATCACCTCCCTGCAGCCTGTAAGATGGAAAACCTTCTGTGATTCCCTTGATCCGCATAAACCTGTCACATATATGGAGAACGGTGCGTGGTCTTCGAACGTCACCGTAACAACGCCACCCATTTAAATGCCTAGCTCTCTACCAAGATCGCAGAGAGATCGACGTAGCGGAGGACTTCTGTTTCAAGGTTGCTGGTCTACCGCCATCGTTTGCTACACGTGATCCCTGTGATGTTCCAATCTCGCGGGATTCTCGTATGGACAATCTGTTTTCCATCCAGGGGTTGCAGGTGGCGTTGGCAGCGTGCAGACGTTCCTCATCACCTGGGCATGACGGGGTGACATACGCAGCTCTTGGAAACCTCGGTCAAACAGCCCGGCATGCTCTTCTAGACGTGCACAATAATTCATGGTGTGAAGGAGCGGTTCCTGCTGCATGGAACTCCAGCCGCCTTGTGCCTCTGCTCAAACCATGTAAATCACCCCTAGACTTGGCGTCTTATCGTCCCATTGCTCTGGCCAGTTGTCTAGGAAAGGTGATGGAGAGGATGGTGCTGACGCGTCTAGAGTGGTATCTAGAACACTACAAGTATATGCCCTCCAGTCTGTACAAGCTCAGGCTCTGCGTATTTGCTTTGGTCTTCCCAGATGTGCATCCACAGCAGCCACAGTAGCCATCGCGCATGACCACCCCATCAATACGTATCTTCAAGTCTACGCTTTAAGGATACATATCAGGCAATTCGCCAGACTTCCATCGCATCATCTCGCCTCCCTTCCTGCCGCTCGACCTCGTTCACCGTTTAGCAGAGTTATTGCCGCCAACCATGGAACTTTACCGTTAAGCTTCACGCCTGCAGCCCGACCACCCCTACCGCTGAGGTGCCTCCATCCACTCCAGGCTCTTCTTGTTATTTCCGGTATAAAAAAAAACGGAGATGTCATCTTTCGCCCTAAAACAAACCGTGCTTTCATTCCTACATGACAAGCACAAAGAACGCATCCACGTTTACACGGACGGTTCTGTCTCCTCTAAATGTTCAGCTGGAGCAGTGGTAATTCCCGCAGAATCTGTCACCCTCAAGTTCAAGACGTCTCACATTACATCATCGATGGCTGCAGAACTCGCAGCTATCCGTGCTGCTCTGGAGTTTATTGGTCACAAATCATCACATTCATGGTCCATCTTATGTGACTCGAAGGCAGCTCTCCAGTGTCTGATGTCCCCTTTCAACCACGGACCAAATGTGCCAGTAGTCGCAGACATCCGGCTACTCCACCATCACACACTCAACAAGGGGCACAACATCATCTACCAGTGGATACCGGGTCACTGCGGAATTTCGGGAAATCACAGTGCGGATGACGCCGCCGATCGGCCTATGATGGTGCCCATGTTATACCAATACCACTCTCACGAACAGATGCAGCCACAAGTCTTCGCTCCCTCGCCCGCGAGTTTACGCAGAGTCTGAGGAACACCAGTGAATTCACGAGCGCACGTCTCCAAAGATTGGATCCACATCTGCAACTCCATCTACCACCAGGGTTACCACGAGCAGAAGCAACACTTCTGTGCCGCCTGTGGCTCGGCGTGGCATTCACGAACTCCTATTCATTCCGCATTGCAATGGCCGACAGCTCTACTTGTGACACCTGCGGCTGCGAGGAGACGATTGCGCACCTCCTTTGTGACTTTCCCAGTTACAAAGTGCCAAGAAAAGTGCTCGTAACCGCGCTTGAGAAACTGGACAATCGCTCTTTTACAGAGGAAAGAGCTCTAGGACACTGGTCCAGACGGGCTTCGGCACTCAAGGCCTTAAGGACATTGCTGAAGTTTTTAAGGACATGCGAATTGTGCGACCGTCTTTGAGTGTTGTAGCGCGTAGTATCGCATTACTGTGTGAATTTTCCGGTTTTCTTTATTTTTTTCCTCTTCTTTCTCATTTTATTCCGTTTATCCCTTTCCCCAGCACAGGGTACCCAGCCGGTTTCTTACACTGGCTAACCTCCCTGTCTTTCCTCCCCTTTGTCTCACCCCTCCCCTCTCAAGCTGCGCCCACTTCACTTGTCTATCACGCGACTTGAAAAAAAACACCAAAATTCGCTGTGTCAAAATGACGTGCAGGCGCTCAAGATGCATTAAATTCCGAAATAAACAGATCTGTTTTTGTTTTTGATTAGCCGGAGACTGCCCCATTGCGAAGGAATAGATGATGGCTGCCCGCCGATCGCTCTGGCACTGGCTACTCAGAGCTGCCGGGGAGCATGGATTTATTTTCGTATAATAACATGTTTTGCGTGGCAGTGTAACCTTATCGAGTCCTTTTGGCACGTATACGACATCCCACTGTCAGCTTTTCTTCGCTTAGGATCCATTTTACGGCATATTTAACCTTCCGTCGCACGCCGCCACCACAGGCTAAGCAAGGGGAAGTGAACCAATTGCAGATCACCCTCCTTATCCGGTTGTGTACATTCACTGCACTGGCCCCGCCCCACCGAAATCTTCTCCACTTCTGCGTGCTCCTCGCCTCTTGCCTGTCAATTAGATAAGAAATACCTGTTAAAGTAGGCAATGCTATTCGCTTTGAAAGCAAACAAAAGTGGCCACCTGTAAAGGCGGAATGAGTTTGATTGGGCGATTCAAACAACGCTGTGGGTCGCCACCCGATGCTTGCGTCGGCGGTTACGTAAATATGACGTCGGGAGATCCAAATCAACACTGATTGGAATATTTTTACGTTATAGAACCTCAGGAAACCAAGTAAAATGTACGCTTGATCACAAAAAGCAAAAGCCAACTGCTATGTCGATAATGACTAATTGGCCTTAACGTTTTTTTTTGCGATAGGCTGTGCATAAATACAAGCTCTTGGTGTATGAATCGCCCCCATCGGACGTCACGTGAGCGTTACACTGCTTCTCGGCCTTTAAACACCAGGATCTTCTAGCCCTACTTTCTCTCTCCCAGTGTAGTGTAGCCAATCGGACGTGATCTATGTTAGCTGTACAAGATTGCACAGCGCAGGCTACGGGAACGCAGTTAAAATTTGACGCCTTTCCTATTTCTCTTTTTCCCCCTTTCAGTTCTTCCTAATCGTGTATTTAAAATAACTTATGAAAAGTTGTAACTATTTCTATGTTTTCTTATGAAAATATTTCTCTGGTTCGTGCTTTGCGTTTAGCTACGAGTTTGGTATAGCGGGTTCGCGAGCATTCAGAGCTACCATTCTGTCGCAAATAATAAACAACAGAATGATCTACTATCGATTCTTCTTTACGACAAAAAAAAAAAAGAAAAGACACCACGCTGAGAACACGACACACAGATCATTTTCTCTCGTGTGCTGGGGCTCCGCCTAAACATACTTTACTAACACATCCAGACTAAACACGCGTTCACGCGGTAAAGACTTTCTAACAGCGTTAACCAACAGTTTATATACATATATATATATATATATATATATATATATATATATATATATATATATATATATATATATATATATATTGAAATCAGTACCCTACACAAATCGTACACGCAGAGCGTTGGAAATATATAACAACTATGGCATGCATTTTGATTAGTACAGAGAGAGAGAGAGAGAAAGGGAAGGAAAGACAGGCATTAGTACAGAAGTGGTGTGAAAAATATGGGGCATGGAAATCATGACTGCACGTACGAACAAGGTTGTATGTATTCTATGTCATTCCTTTTTTCATGGCATTTTCCAGAATTAATAACACATATCGCGTTGTGATGGAGTTGCCGTTATTAAATATGATCATGTCATTAGCTAATTAAGCACAGCACTATTATCACTATCTAACGTGAATGTGCTCGTCAAAGAAGCAGCCACCTTGGCTCTAATTTTCCCGCTATTGTTCTTTCACTCCACCTCGCATGTATTTGCTGCAAAAGGACACCTGCTAAAATGTGGACCGACAATTTTTTGTACAGATGATTTATCTTTACTTAGCCTAAAACCCATAGACCCTGCCGCTGGGCCTCTGATCGTTACTGTTAAGTTTCGCTCTCTGTCTCTCTCCGAACAAGCCCCTACAGATTTTATCCTCCCAGTTTTATATTTTTGTTTACTCAATATGATTTTACTCCAACACAAACACAGACAGAAAGAAATCAGAAAAAAAAAGACAAACAAAATAAACGTGCTTTATTTGTAACAACGTTATTGGGTGCTCCCCGAACTGTACTGTGCACATGTCACAACATTGCAGCTTCGGTTTCCTGCGTCGCGTGGCCATTTTGTTACTATTCTATCGCAAACATTTAAATTCCTTCTTCGAAGTGCGCTTTTCGATCGTTACCCTCACGTGAGATACCTCGACTGCGGGGATTTTTATAGCGTTCTTGGCTGTCGCTAAACTTACGTTCGAGGGGCAACGTCTGCGGCTTCCTACTTGTAAATTTTTATTGGTCGGCACTTAAGGCTGCCGAGAATTTGCTGTTGTATGTCGTCAGGAGACATAGCATAAACGCATGGGCGCCGAGCCTTGATGTCTCTTCTTTATATACCTTGTAAAGAGTTAACTAATGGTGAAGTGAAATATCAACAACTCATACGGCTCTGCTACAGAGAGAGAGAGATAGAGGAAAGGGGAGAGGCAGGCAGGTTAACCAGAGGGGAAGATCCGGTTTGCTACCCTACGCTGGGGAAAGAGGGGAGGGGCAGGTAAAGTGATAACAAAGTAGAGATAAAGTAAGAAAGGAGCACAGACATACAATCAAAGTTGGTCACTGTCGCCGCACACTGTCACCGCTCTGCTACAGGTTTATATTGAACCCATAGTTGCCAATAAACTAAACGGGTCACTACATCGTTGGATGATTTTTATCAATCGCGGATGTTATATCTAGATTATATTTTCACTGCAGGCGTGTAAGTTCTTTTTACTAAATATTGGGCGAAGTTATGTCGATAAATGGGTGCATATGAGTGTCTAATTATTCATGGAATAAGCAAAACAAACCCAAATAATGCGTACTTAAGTGGTTGTTGATGGGCGCAGAGACTACCTCGAATTATGCAGCCTTGCAAGCGCTGACTGTACTGGTATGCTAGTAACCTGTGCCGAGAATGAAATTGGATGTTGACGTGTTACAAATCAACCGTGGTCTTTGGTTATGTGCAGAACGTGCAATATTATCCTTCGTTCGAATCATATTTTATTGCTTCGTTTCTTTGCTTTCATGTTTTCATGTTCCTTGGTCAATGGGTTTCATTTTCGACAGTTTAGAGGGCAGCCGTAATGTTCCATGGCCTATTTTTCAGGCATGCACCGTTTAATAAAAAGCAAACAAACCACATTCCCATTTGCTTTGGTTTGTCTTAATGAAGCACGCGCTCACGCTAATTATGGACGTGCTATTCTACTAACGGATTGATTCATTACCGTTGATCGATTACAAAAATATTTTATACTCACTTTCAGAGTATGTGCATGTACACTTAGTGAAATCACGTTAGCGACAACGCGTGTTGCTTGGTGGTTAGCAAATGTTGTCGCCGGCACGTTGCGTGCCATGAACCTGTGGCTGTACATTCGTGAGATTCGAATGAAGCCGAATACATGTGCACTTCAAATTTCAGTACCACACATCGGCAAGGTAGCGCACTTGCGTAAGAGATGCTTCGCTTTGGTAGTTTCAGGTGGTGGTACTTAGCCATAGTTCCTATTAGCTACGAGGTCAGGAATCGGGTGGCAAGAGAAAAAGTCAGGCCAGAACTACTCTACGGAGGAAAAAAATACAAGCATGCAAGACACGATAAAACAAGCAGAGTGCGTAATTGAGAAGTAAGGAAAAGACCGAAGAAAAAAATAGAAAATATGGAGAGAGAAAACACTGCATGCGCTCGGGAGGAAGCAAAAGAAGACTATAAACGGTCCCTCAGGCTGGTGTACTTCAAGAACTGCTCTAGTGCGCGAATATCTCCTTGCGCCAACAACGAATGTCGCCACGGTTGGAGTATCTTTGACTCAGAAAAATGTCTCGCGTCCAGCCGGTTTCAAGCTCTCTGGATAGACAAAGAATCAGAGGTAAAGGGAAGTTGCATTAAACATACGGACTACAAAAAAACTCGCGGCGGTCAATGCATGTTTTCATGTTTTCACTTCTGTTTGGCCCATGCTAGTCTTAATTGCTCGTCCGTCAGTCTACTACGGTCTACTATAATCAGTCTACTACAAGGTGCCAACAGTTAGATTATTGTGAACACGACGACGTTGACGAGGAAACTTTCTACAAAGCAGATTTTGCGTGTTCAACCAGGAGCTTCACTTACAAGGCAGTTCTCTCGCAACGTTGGTTTATGGTTTTCTGGCACCCCTGGAGGGATTAGTAATAGGAGACGAGGAAACAGCTGCTTGCGCGCCGACCAGCCGCACACCGTATTCTATTCGTGATATGGTTTAGTTCTATATATATATTTGTGACGCCCGCTACTGCCGTCCTTGTTTCTGAAATACAAACAGCGTTTAGTTAATTACAGCTGCTGTTGCTCTATTCACACGAGGAAATCCTTTTTACAATTCGTGAAACGATTCCCTCCTCTTTGCACTGAATTAAGCACCGGCATGTAGAGCTCAGTGTCACCGGGTTGAGTACATTGTGTGCAAAAGGGATAATTATCGCGCCCATGTCTCGAATTCTCAGTCTAAGTAAATGTCGACCCTTTCTAGATTTTATACAAAAGCATGGTTTCCTTGCGGTAGAGCCTTTTTACAACAGATGGTTCGAGCGGTAAAACCCTGGGGGAGTGGGAGTAGCCTTCTCTTCTTATAGAAGCACATTCTCACATGGAATTCCTAACGCTATTTGCAAATGCTTCTTACTCCTGAGGTGCACGCCGATCTCATGTACTGAGGCCGTGCCGCCGAGTTCAAGCCTATGCGCCCACACCGGAACCGGACAGGCACACCGGAGCTCTCACAATGAGCGCCTAGCCACTTGAGCGTCACCAGCAGCATGCGCCTAAATGATCGAAAAGAAAGTGCGAATGTACTGGTAGCGAGCCTTAGCGTTAGAGTTGTGAGAAAAGGATGCCACTTTGCTGCGGAGCAACAAAGGGCGGGACTATGGAACGACGGAAACTAAGTGGAGATTCGGAGCACAAGGACAGATGAAAAAAAGCAGGAAAAGGAGCCGTTGAGGGTGCAAAGAAATCGCGTAGGAAAAGAAGAAACAATGGCTGTCGGCGCCCAAAGTGCGGAGAAAGAAGGACTTGGACGAACAGGAAGGAAAAGGCGAGAGAAGATTGGCAACAGCGGGCAGGAGCTGCTCCGTCCTCAAAAGACGTTCCATCAGCGCCGTCTCGAGAGCGGCTCGTTCACCCACGCAAAGTGGCTGCCGCATCGCTCTTGCGCGCTTTACTTCATTTTTTTTAGCTTTTTATTCTTGGGATCCCAAATCCCGTGGTCTAGTGCGATGTAATTACGGAGCGGGAACAGGCCGCCTTCGCCGCCGCCTGTTCTTCGTGCCGGGCCGCAGATCTCAGTTCGCGGGCGCGAGGCCGATTCCGTTGTTTTCATCTGGACATGCCGGCCAGCGGGCAGCTGGAAGCGATAAGGTAAACAAACACAGATGGTCAAGGCATGGTCCGGTCAAGGCGCGGCAAAGTGAAGGAGCAAAAGAGAGGAAAGCAACAAACGTTTGTCCCAAGATTCGACCTGCAGATTTTGCCGCCTCCTTCGCCGGCCTGCCACTTCATCGACGATCACTCTCTCCATACCTTCCGGCTTCTGTTTCGGTTGAACAGGTCTTGTTTTGCTTTAACTTTGCAGGATTTAGCTTTCCCAAGTTCGGGGCTACTCCGACGCTTGTGCGAATGGTACTGAGTCTGTGAGTGAACAGATCAGCCAGGTTACTCCTGCCGTTGCGCCATCCTCTCACTTAATTAAAACAAATAAAAAGCACCTGCAAAGAGAATGTTGCCGCGATGCAGAACAGGACGTGCAGAGACGATGATGAAGAAGTGTTGTTGCTGGGGTGCTTCGGCCGCTATGTTTTAGTGTCAATTGGTGCTTTCGGCATTTTCCTTGCATAAACAACATTTGTGCTTGTCTCCACCTCGCAACATTTTGGTCGAGGGGCGGGGTACCAACACGGAGTTCCGCAGCGGTCGCCGCGTGAGCCCTGACACGATGATCGGCAGCCAAAGCGCCACAATGACCGACCGCCTACCTCCGGTGCCGCGCACTTTGACCTCCATCGTGTTGTCCCAGCTGCGAGACCCAGGGACCTTCAATGGCATCGATGGTACGGACGTTGAAGCCTGGATTTCCTGGTATGAACGTGTAAGCGAAAATAATCGGTGGGACCCAACGCTAATAACAGCGAATGTGATATTCTACCTCGGAGACCCAGCGCTAGCCTGCTACGAGACTCATGAACACGTCGTAAAGACTTGGGACATCTGCAAGCAGAAGCTTCTGGACCTCTTTGGAAAGTCCTTTGGCTGGCAGCGAAGAAGGAGCCATCGACCCGTGCTCAAATGTCGACGGAATCTTACGCGGCAAACATTCAAGATGTCCTCGCGCTCTGTCGTAAAGTTGACAAAGACTTGAACGAGACTGACAGGATTGGCCATATCCTGAAGGGCATAGCAGATGATGCATTCAACCTGCTTATCTGCAAGAGCTATGACTCCGTAGACGCGATCATCAGAGTGCCGCAATTTCTATTTGATGAAGAGTCGCCGCATTGCGCAACAGTTCAACAGGCTACCCAATACAGCTTCGACGTCTTCGTGTGAGGAACAGCCACGCGAACATCCTCTGTTTGGACAAGAAAATATGACGCGGTTAATTCGTCGCGAGCTCGAGGCCATGTCTCCCGCCGTTCGTCATCAGCGTTGCCCAGACAACGCATGTTCTGTCTCGTTTATGCAGGCCGTTGTCAGACAAGAGATGGCAAATTTAGGCCTCCCATCTCTCTGCCCCATTCGTGATGCCGCTGTCAGACCGGACCGGCCCCGCCCTAACGCTGCTTCCTCGTTTTAAGCTGTTCCAACTCGCCGCTGTAACCCAGCCGACGGGAGAACACCGGACCATAGGCCGATTTGTTTCAATTGTTCGCGTGTTGGACATATCGCTCGTCATTGCCGCAGTCGTTGGTCATCACCCCCTAGGTGGAGCTTCCCGTTTGAATGTCTAGATCAAGGTTCTCACCGTTTCTGTGTACGACCTTCGTTCACGAATACAGACAACGTACCTACGACTTTCTGAACCAGCCGGTCTCAATCGCCCCTAAGTCGACGGTCTCGTTCCCCGCAAGCCCGCCGTTCTTCTTCCCCCGCGTCTGTGCCACAGGAAGACTAGTTGGTGCAGCTCCCGGAGGTGACGCTGCATCAACCACCCGGCCTGCAAATCCTCTGATCACATTGCCTACCCTTGGAAGTATATTAGACGTTGAGGCGGATGGAGTCCCAGCCAAGTCCCTCGTCGACACCGGTGCGCAGATGTCTTTAATGAGTGCCGCACTTCGCAAAAGACTCAGAAAGGTCCTCACGCCTGCTGCACCGTGCATAGTACGCGTTGCCGATGGCAGTACGCCGCCGGTTGTTGGCATGTGTCCTCATAACGATTGCCGGCCATCAAACTACCGTCTTATTTATTGTGTTAAAGCACTGTCCGCATGACCTGATTTTGGGGCTGGACTTTCTTTTGACCCATTCTGCCCTAATAGACTGCGCTACAGGTGTCGTGCAGTTGTACCTTCCTTCTGACAGCTACTTTGTTTCTGATGCACATCCTTCCCTATGTTCTGCCAAATTCGCCCGGTTGGCGCCTCAAGCCGCTACTACTGTACCTTTTAACACTCGACCACATGTTCCTGATGACGACTACATCGTCTCTCCGCTTGTCGACGTCATTCTATACCATGGCGTCGCGCTCCCAAGTACCGTTGTCACCATTGTCGATAATTCCACTTGGCTCCCCGTTCCAAACTTTGGTCTGTTGCATATGTTCTTCCTGGTAGCATGAAACTGGCCCGTCAGACACCTGTGCACGAGCACCAGATATCTCCGCTCGCTCCCATTATTTCTACCTCTGTCAGCCCTATCTTAGCGTGTTCCCGTTCGGTTTCGTCACCCTGCCACGATGTCGATAAAATGATTGCTACCGACCTGTCTCCAGCTCAAACTGAATACTTTAGGCGCATTCTGTTTACTTACCGCGATATTTTTGATTTCAATTACCGTCCGCTCGGCCGAGACAGCTGTAGTCACTCATAGGATTTACACCGGCGATGCAAGCCCACTCCATCGCCGCCCCTACCACGTGTCTGCTGCAGAGCACAGCATCATACAAAGCGAAGTCGCGAAGATGCTGAAGAACATAATTGAGCCTTCCTCTAGCCCGTGGGCCTCGCCATTGTCCTGGTCAGGAAAAAAGGCAACATCTGGAAATTTTTTTGTTGATTATCGCCATCTGAACGGGATCACCAAAAAAGACGTGTATCCATTGCCTCGTATCGATGATGCACTTGACTGTACACGGGGTGAAATATTTTTCATCGATTGACCTCCACTCAGGCTACTGGCAGATCGAACAAGATGATGACTGCGAGAAGACAGCCTTTATTACGCCTGATGGACTTTTTCAGTTCAGAGTCATGTCCTTCGGGCTTTGCAGTGCCCCAGCGACGTTCGAGAGAATGATGAGAATGATAGACATTCTTCTCCGAGGCTTGAAGTGGACCATCTGTGTGTGTTATCTCGACGACGTAATCGTTTTTGCTCCAACCTTTGCCGCAAGACACGCGTCCTGCGATTGTCCTTGCTATGTTTCGCGCTGCGAAGCTCCAGCTCAACTCGTCGAAGTATCACTTCGGCCGTCGTGAAATAACCGTTTTCGGGCACCTTGTAAACCTCAATGGAATTCGACCTGACCCGGTCAAAGTTAGTGCTGTACAAAACTTTCATGGGCCGTGCTCAGTTACGGGCTTTCGCAGCTTCATAGGCTTATGCTAGTACTTTCGTCGCTTTGTTCGAATTTTAGCTGACGTCGCTCGCCCTCTCACGGAGCTTTTCAAGAACGACGTCTCTTTCACGTGGGGACAGCGGCAGGCGGAAGCCTTCACAGCACTCATCAGACCCTTGACGAGCTCTTCAACTTTAGCCCATTTTGACCCTTCGGCACCCACTGAAATCCGTACAGATGCTAGTGGCCACGGCATTGGCGCTGTTCTTGCCCAGATTCGGCGTGGTCAAGAGTGCGTTATCGCTTACACAAGCCGTCTTCTGTCGACGGCCGATAGCAACTATTCTATCACGGAACGAGAGTGCCTAGCGCTGGTTTGGGCGATAGCGAAGTTTCGCCCATACCTATTTGGTCGACATTTCCGTGTAAGTACCGACCACCACGCGCTCTGCTGGCTCTCCTCGTTGAAGGACCCTACAGGACGTCTTGGGCGTTGGGCATTACGCTTGCAAGAGTACACATTCTGTACAAATCCGGCCGTTTACATCAGGGCACTTTCTGCTTGTCCCGCCACCCTGTTGATCCACTGGAAGCCACAGATCTCGAATCCGACAACAGCATTATATCCATCTCAGGCTTCCTCAACATTAGAGATGAACAGCGCCGCGATCCCGTTCTGCGAAACAATATGGATCGGTTAAGCTAGCCAACTCCCGATCCTTCCCTTCGTCTCTTCTGCATTTACGGCGCAGTCCTGTACAAACGAAACTTGCGCCCTGATGGTGCTGACCTACTGCTAGTCCTACGGGGGCACCTTGAACGCACCGTGCTTCAACAACTTCACGACGCGCCCAACGCTGGGTACATCGGTGTTACTCGCACCTTTTACCGAGTCCGGCGCCGTTTCTTCTGGCCCGACCTCTACCGCTCTGTGCGCCGGTATGTGACTGCTTGCGACCTTTGCCAATGCCGCAAGCCCACTCCCACGGCTCCAGCTGGGCTTTTAAAACCCATCGATATTCCCACTGAGCCTTTATTTCGTGTGGGACTAGACCTACTTGGCCCTGTCGCTTCCTCAACTAAGGGAAACAAATGGGTCGCGGTTGCAACCGACTACACCGCGCGCTTCGCCATTACGGGAGCTCTGCCTTCAAGTTGTGCCACTGACGTCGTGGATTTCCTCCTACATAACGTCATCCTGCACCACGGTGCTCCATGTAATCTCCTCACGGATCGCGGACGTTACTTCTTGTCAAAGATCATTGATGATATCCTATATACGCCTCTGCTCTACTGAGCATCAAATAGCCACTGCTTACCATCCACAGAATAACAGTCTCACAGAGCGACTGAACAGTTCGCTTACTGACATGCTAGCTATGTTTGTTTCTTCAGACCATCAGGACTGGGACGTTGCTCTGCCATATGCCACCTTCGCGTACAATTCGTCCAGCCACGACACTGCAGGTTACTCACTGTATATTCTACTGTTTGGTCGTGATCCCGTTTTGGCCTCGGACACTGTACTTATACACATCCCACAGTTGCGCAGCGCGTATGCCTGCAATGGCATTTCTACGGTAGCACAGGCCCGTCAGATTGCCCGCGCTCGCCTCACTGATTCCCAGGCTTCCAAGAAAGCCCGTTATGATACGCACCATAGGGACGTGCAGCATTTACTTGGCTCCTTCGTGCTCCTGTGGTCACCATTTCATCGTTCGCAAAAACTTCTGTCGCGATATTCAGGTCCCTACCGAATCCTGCAACAGCTTTCGGATGTGACGTACGAGATTGCTCCCGAAGAACCAGGCCAGTCGTCCGTACAACCAAGAACCGATGTTTTTCATGTCTCCCGTTTAAAGCCCCACGTGCATGCCTTTGCCGGGCCATCAACGCTTGCGCCGGGTCAGCGCTCCAACCCCGGCGGCGCAGTGTCGCGATGCAGAACACGACGTGCAGGCAAGAGACAATGACAAAGAAGTGTTGTTGTTGCTGGGGTGTTTCGGCCGCCATGTTCTAGTGGCAGCTGGTGCCTTCGGCATTTGCCTTGCATACACAACGTTCGTGATTGTCTCCGCCTCGCAACAATATAAAATGTACGCTTTCACTTGAGACGAAATCAACGCTTTGGAGCGTGAAAGACTGAGCAGTATTCCGAGTCTCAGCTAATCACAGTACCGAATGCGCCAGTAGAGATACATGTGAGAGCAACTGCTTTCCTTTACGCTACAGCCGCTGTTGGCCTTAAACACAGCAATGAAGATACCTTTATGGTGTTTTACCGTTAAGAAACACGTGCTTCGCAAAGTAGATGTTAAAAGCTTTGGTAGGAAGGCGTAATAACCTAAAGCATTGAAGGCATCCCAATCAGAAATTGTCGGCACACTCCGCAGGAAAAAAAAAAAGGGGGGGGGGGGGGCGCTTAAGAGGAAGCTTTAGCTCGGGCCCCACTCCAACGCGGCCTATTCAAATACATGTAAAACGCAAAAACGCTTTTCTGAGATAACCCCTGGACCGATTTTAATGAAATTTGCTGCAACTGAGAGAGGAAGTTAAATTCTAGTGACCGTTGGATGCGTAATTTCGATTTATCTCCCGAATATTCCTAAATCGATCTTCAAATATTCGGCTGTTTGAAAAAAAATAGAAGCACGAAGTTTACAAATTCATAGCTCTGTATTAAGAACAGATATCGCGTTTCTGTAAACGGCCTCCATTAGATCATTCAAAGCGGACAAATTCTGTATGTCAATTTATATCTTACGTGAATTCGTTATGTTGTGTACAAGGGTTCCGCAAAAGCTTTATTTTCATATTACCACGTTTTTCGAGATTCATGTGTAACATATCAATTTTGTCCGCTTTAGATGTACTATTAGATGCAATTCACAGAATTGTGATATCATTTTTCGTTGCTGAGTTACAATGTTGTAAACTTGATAGTATCGTTTTCCGAAAATTTGCGATCTTTGCGAATTTTTATTTAAAATTTGACAAGCTAAATAAATAATTCGAAACCAACAGTCACTAGATTTTAAGTTTTTCTTTTAAATGCAACAAACCTAGTCAAATTTGGTGGAGTGGTTGCAGAGAAAGACGAATTCTCCTTTTACATGCATTTAGATAGGAGCACCCGAGCTAAGCTTCCTCTTAAGCGGGGGCTACATGGGGCGTTTTCCTCCTGCGATTATCGCGCCCCCCCCCCCCCCCCCCCCCCAAAAGAAAGAAAAAAATAGACGCGCTGGCGGGACGCCGGCCAGGCTACATGAGGCGGTCGAACGGCGAACGCCGCCGCAGTGTGGCCAGACAAGGCAAAAATGTTTTGGCTACCACTAAATGAACGAACAATGCTTATATGTTGTTTGCTTGTGTTATAATTAATAAATTAGGCAATAAATACCCCACTAATATGTCTATGCACATTACCAGGTATGCTTTCGCCGACGTAGCCATGGTGCTGACCAGCGCACGCGCGCGAAGTGTTCAAGGGACGGCAAGGAACGGTGAGACGGCTGGCCGCTCCCGCCGAAAACAGAGGGAAGTGACTCCGACAGGCACTTCCGGTAGCGTCAGACGCGTGCGCGCCGCGTCAAAATCTAGCCGGTCCTGATCGGCGGCGGCGGGCGTTTTTCTCGACGCCGGGCGTCAAATCACCTCAAAAACGCTCCATGTATTCCGGGCTTTAAGGCGCGTACGAGTTACGGTGACTGGATCTGTTAACTCGCACTATTCCATCTTCATGCTACCATGGAAGAGAAGACACGCATTTCCATGGCAAGGTACAATCCTGAATGTAGGCTCCACTGAATTTCCTGCATCTAATATACGCAGTCACAGGGCCTGGTTGTAATTTTATTTCTCTCGAATGGCGGGGGAGAGAATTTTGTGTTTGGACACCAAACACTGCCCCCTCTCCACTGGCGGCGCGGAACATGCAGGGGACTTCTTTCAATAACACTTGTATTGGCATTGCTTGGCATTGCTGCGTGAATATACGAGTAAGCTCAGTCTTATGATATTTCACGTGTTAGTGCCATTGTGACAAGGCAGTTTCGAAGTTTATCCACTGTAAATAAATTGTACTGTCAACGTTGGATGTGTAGCCCTGACGGCGGCTTTGTTTTCAGAGAAATAGGCTGCCGAAAGCGGGGAAGAGCCACAAATTGCAATGTGCTTAAATTCGTCTTAACACGGTAATTCGGTAAACGGGCTGCAAACTCGTTTCACAACAGCAGACTAAAGTGCGCGCTGCTGTCGTAGTCTTATTGGGTCTTCTTTCTCGCACTCTTCATTTTGCTCCCAAGCACGGTGCAGACGCCTCGCTCTTGAGCGCTGTGCTGGTGAGAAGGGACCGAAGACAGACCGGGGCTCTAGTGCAGCCTTCTCCGCTTCACTTTTCCTCTTCGCTTACGCCGAATCAGGCGGCGTTCCGAGGCGACGCGGTTTATCCTGGCTCTGGAGATTTAATGTGCTTCTTCGAAGGCGCAGAAGCCATGCCGTATAATTTCCTACCCTGGAGACGTCGTCACCGCGTCGACGGATCACCGTTGGAGATGACACCGGCATGAGAGCACGCTCACTGGCGCTGAGCCTGAATTCATCTCGGGCGAGTACAGTTATTTTGTAACGCCTATCACACTTACGTTTCTCTCTCTGTTTCAGAAATATTTTTTCAGCGGAATCACGCAGCGCCATTGAAGCTAAATCTGGCGACATCTAATTGACAGAGACCTAGAAAATGCTGCACCATCGCTTCCTTTTGCGGCATGCATGTTCGCAGCAAAATCGCATGGTCGCTGTATGCGTAAGCCAACCAGAGTTCTTTCATGTGAAAGTAATGAAGCGTATATGTAGAGAACTGATAATTTTAATATTTGGGAAAGCTGTGAAATCAGTTTTACTATTTATTTTGTGCATAAGAGAATCATCCCTAGGTTGTGTTCGTCACAAAGAAGAAGCATAGTAGGCATTTCTCGCAAGCGAGATGCGAAGTGCAGCTGTCAAACAAAACATAAGAGGATGGAGGTATTACATGCTCTTGTAGCGTATTATGGAAAGAAGTATGCAGCGCAAGCACTGCATCCTTTCTTGCGTTAACAGAGAATACTTTGTAGCCTACAAAAGGTTGTACATGTTTAGCGGGGGCCCTTAAGGTTGGGCCTTTTGGTGCACTTACCAGCACGTCTATGACATATGCCATATAGGCGTGTTCCTTGTCGAGATATCTCAAGGAGAGGGAAGATGTAACATGTAAAAGTAGAGGGAAAATCATTTGCCTTCCTCGCATGGTTCTCCCATAGGATGAGTCTTTGTAGTGTCTGCATTAAATTTGCTGTTCGTCTGCTTTATATTACATTTTACCTCTTGCTTCACTCTCCTTTAGGTGCTATTGAACTGCCCTTCGCTTGAGAAAGCATTGTTCCACGACGGCTTGGGGCAACCCTTTGTCTTGTTCGCATCTCTCGGGTACCCTAGTTCACTTTAAGAGATGCAGCATCTCAGCGATGGTGATCAAACGCCTCAGCCAACCAGTGCCTGTGTGTGTGTTTTTTTTTCTTTTGTTCATGTCTCCACTGCTGTTCCACGTCTTTGCATCAGTACTATAGCTAATTGAATGTTTCTTAGCTAACTGCTTCTGGCTGTATCTGTTTTGTAACGCTCCTTATTGGCAGATTCTGTAGCCACAACTTGACACGCCTGTGCGAGTGAGATAGATGCTCTGTAAGAACAGCCCCGCTTTCATTTTTTTTTTTTGCAGCAACTTGTGCGAGCGTATAAATAATGCTATATGTACGTACGTGCTCCTGTAATGAATTTACATTGGTTCGTGGGATGCACCGGCCTATGTGACCGCTTGTGATGAACTGAACGATGAACGCATCACTGCGTGTGTGTGCGGGCATAATAGGAACTTTGGTGCTATAACGTAAGACTATTTCAAACTTTCCTATTCCAATTCTGCAATTAGCCCTCGACGATTAGTGAAAAAGTTTTCGGGCCACTTCAACTGCGCCTGTCTATCACGCGGCGTCACAAAAACCGCGATAACTGACCGCGCCGAAGTGACGCGTACGCGTTAAAGATGCATGAATATGCCGAACAAAAACAATGTTTTTTTTTAATAGCCAGAGACTCACGCTGTACTCAAAGGAATAGAAGATGGCTACACGCCTATCGCTCTGCACATAAGTTTGGCATCAGGAGTTTGGAATAAAAACAGATTGGAATAGTTTTACGTTATAGGGCCCATTTTCTCCTGCTTACTTTTAGTCCTCTTACCTCCTTTCGCTAGTACAGGCTAGCCAAACAGGCTCAACCTGGTTAACATCCCGGCATTTCCCTTATCGCTTCTCTACATGACGAGTGTATGTGCTGCAACAGCAGTGTTTGAGCAAACGAGACTTCTACGTGGAACCGTAATTGAGGTCGTAGCGCTCGATTCACACGGACAAGAATGACAACAGGACGTGGGCTAAAAGGAATTGCCGCCGCTCAAAATTTTTTTCCTTAAGCAACTAAATCCATGCTCCCCGGCAGCTCCGAGTAGCCAGCGCCGAGCAATCGGTGGGTAGCCATAGCGCACGTCCTGACGTGTTTCTTGTCCGTGTCACTAGAGCGCTGTGACCGGAATTACGGCAACGAACCAACAAGCCCAAAAATCTGCAGTTCTACTTGGAAATTTCAGTCTTTGGGCCTGCAACAGAGCGCCAAGTAAGAAAACAACTGAGTGGCCCTTAGGTAAGGTAGCAAGGTAGAGGCAAGCAGCACCAATAAGGATGCCATTAAAGTTGAGCTTAGCGTTGAGCTTCCGTTGCAGGAATTAGCTGGACTGTTCCATCAAATTTTCTCGACTGAAAAGTTGTAGCTAGGCTACTGAAGTGAATTGGTTTGTTGCTGTTTCAACTACGTTAAAGGGAATAAACAGAAGGAAGAGAGGGTGTACCCTCACGGGCCGCTATAGGCATGAGAGGGGCTGTAGTTGGAAGAAATCATAAATACACCTCTTATTTTGACGTGCCTTTGTTCTAGTAGATGGCGATCGCCCCTCTTCTGAGCAGATAAAGAGCGTTATTATTTCCTTACGGAACATGCGGACTACTTCTTAAAACACGGAATGTCTTTGTAATAAATCGTGTGTAAGAAGTAGAAGATTATCTCCGATAAGCATTGGCAAGGTTCCGCTTAGCACGAGTTATGCTGGTGTGGGCAAAAGATAATAGCTCACGATGGCACGTGTTGCCATGATAATGGTAATTTGGCGCGAGTACTTCATTGAAGGAATCGATGAAGCTCCATTAGTGCCACATTTTCTTTACCGAAGGCTTCACGACTCTCGGTAGTGTTGACGGGCAGCTAGTTATACAATATGAACATTTCTGGCTACGTGAGCGGCCCTAAACGAAATGCTGCTGTCCGAAAAAAGCTCCTAAACATTAGCTTCCACGAAAAAGGAGGATGTCTGAGCTTCTATTCTAGTTGAAAAATACCCCACACCTTCGATATATTTGTAGAAGCTCGTGGCACGGAATCATGCTTAATGAAAGGATTACTTTAACACTAGAGATGCGCTACTAAAAAGATTCCCCGCAAAGCAAAAATAAGCAGTAACTAAATATCGTGGTTTTAATGAAAGTTAGGCTGGTCCCCTTATTGGATGTCACCCTCAAAAGAATATACGAGGCTGTGCCCTTCCTATAATTAGCATTCTGAGTTTTATTTGACACTATGTACTACAATAAGGCCGGGTGTCGTTCCTGTCGACTGCAACTTCTTCATTAGGATTCTTTCCGAGCTGCTAATGGTGTTCATGAATATCAATCACCTGCGCTCCCCACGATAAGAAAACGGTGAACCCGAGAAACGAGTCTTCACTCTTATTTTTCCCGCAGGGTACCGCTGTATTAGGTGAAACCATTCGCTTAGGGTAGCGACAGTGGCAGAGCACTAGGGCTGACAGGGCGAAGACGGGAGAGCGAACTGTTGGTTGGGTAAAAAGAGGAATGGGGGGGGGGGGGTCGTTAATTTGTGAAATGAAATATGCGTCACTTAGTGGGCCTCATAAGAGCGGCAGGGGGAGGCTAGCGTAAAAGCAGAAGCAGTGCATTAAGCCAAATCTATTATCACCGAGCCTTCCGGCTAGCCGAGCCATGTAAGCATGTGAATGGTGTAGCAACAAAGACAACTAGGAGACACCAAAGAAAGAAAGAGGCTCGAGGCAAAGAGAAACGCCGGCAGCACAGACATGCGCTGTAATTGAATCAGCGAAACATAATCACCGCGCGCTAAGCGCCACGCTGTTCTAGCAGCAGAATCTTGTCATTGCGAGATGCGTTCACTCCACCAGCAAGCCGGCAATTGATTGCGCTCGCTGCGCGTTAGCTTTGGAAGTCCATGGGCGTCCGGTCCAGATGGATGCGCTTAGTGCAAGCCCGTGAGTGAAGCGAGCTCTTAGAAGCCTTTTATCTTCGAGCTGTAATGCTCTCTTGTTTCTGGCTGTCCTCGCATATTGTTTTTATTGTTATCTCGCTCGGTTCAGTGTCTGCATCTTTGAACATTGCGCAGCTTCGATGCATTAGAGAGGCACTTTAGTCTCATGAATGGCCCCACTAATGAGGTATTATGCCAGCAGAGACGCTCGAAATTTTAGTTACTCCGCACTGGGAGCCCGCAGTGACTTTCCGCGAAAAAGTTGTTCAAGGCAAACAAAATCCCCTCACTTCTTTTTTCATATCTCAAGCTGTTATCATTTAGCGAATTCCGAGAAATTATAAGAAATGGACGCAACACACATGGCTATTTTCTTGTTATTTTCTCAGCAAGCTGGAAGATTCCAGCGTATACTGTATTTCCTATTAAATATTGTTCTTCATTGTTCACTTGTGTGATGCCTCATATTGGTTAGCAACTGGCAGAAGCGGTGAATATCCATTTTCTCATTAGGTAATATCTTGAAGAGTCATTAGAAAGGACAGTTCATGAATGTTCTGGCAGAAACCATCTCAAAATGACCGTCCACGCTGATGCAATTAGCGTTGACGCAACGTAGTGACACACACCGTGCTGGCACCGCCGAAACACTTCGAGTGTGAGACGTGTACGTACTGCGGCCGGGCTCCTCTCTCGCGCTTCCCTTTGCACACGCTGTGTCATCTAGCGGCGCCGAACAGTGAAATACACGCATGGCGCATGTGTAAGTTTGTATTCAGATAATATTTCTGGATATATGTGGCCCGGCATAGATTCGGTCCAGCACCAGATAAATTTTAGTTTTTCTTTGTCATTGAAGAGCGGCACATACAGTGTGGCACATATCCAGTGACAAAAGTCGGCGTGAAAGAGGTTCTTTGAAAAGAACTTCACACACCCAATGACCGAAGTTATTCCGACGGTTGGCGTCAAGCCGGGAACCCACCGCACAGCAGCCCAATGATCTACACATTAGTCTATGGGCTATATCCAGAGATCCAAGTTGATGTGAAAGAGGTTAGACACAGACATACATACCAACAGACATGCTGCAAACTGGGTGAAGTTTCCAGAAGATTCTAGTCGCATTCAAATAAAATAAGATTATTTTTAATTTTGCAATTATAACGTACAGGTTTCTTAGGTAATGATGTTGTTGGTTCTTAAGCAACTTGGAAATTGTAAAAGGCCGCGTATACAGTCTCTAAGAAGACTTTTCGCCATCGTCACAGGCTCACCAGGTATTTGTTACATAAATCGCTCAGAGAAAGTATATTGTTTCAAGCTTTCTGATTTTCATTCGATGTAAAAGTTCTGGTATTGCCACCTTGTAATACGAAAACATCGGCTTATCACAATTTTAACTTTGATAGTAACGCTAACAATACGTTTTGGTCACTCAATGAATATTTAAGTGGGGAGTTTAGTCTGCATTAGAGCCCAGAAACCATATGTGCCACTCCAGGAGCAGATTTCTTGAAACGGCAAAATAGTTTTCAGAAAACACATGAAAATGCAGTAGCATACTGTTCAGCCACGAAAAAGATTCTCAGGAGGAGACCTGAGCCCGTGCTGGTGGGTGAGTTCGTTATACATAACTACAAAAAAAAAAAAGGCGCCAAATAAAACAACAGACGACGGAAGGAGACACGAGACAACCCACGTGGTTGTCTCGTGTCTCCTTCCTTTGTCTGTTGTTTGATTTGGCGCCTTTTTTTTTGTAATCAGGAGGAGAAGTTTCTGGCTATAACAGCCAAGTTAGACCCCCCCCCCCCTCCCCCCTGAAGAAAATACGTTAAGATCCACCAATACACCAAAGTTATACGTCATTTACAGGTGAATAAACTAATGGCGAAAACAGTCATAAAGCAGTTGCATGCGCAACACGAGCCTTGACGGTTGGACTTAAAATACCTCTTTACGTTAACGTTTACCCAGACGACATGGGATATTTCAAAATCAAGCCCCCAAGGTCAATGCAAAATATATGAGTCGAGGCGGCACTAGAGGCGGTACTCGAATATGACGCGAAATCTCTTTCTTTTGTAATGTAGATTTACCAATGTGGAAAGCAGAAGAGACCGCACGGCGGAATCATCCTTCCTCTTCAGCTTTTCACCTACTGCGGAAAGCGCTGACCATACTGAAACTATTCAACAAGGAATGGCAGAGTTCTCGACGGAACCGTACGTGATGCGAATTTCAAGGCAAGGTGACAACGTTTCGTTATATTGTCCGGTTTTCTGACCACGTCCGACCTACGGTGTGCATAGAGAAGGACTGAGACTGCGCGGATATACTACGTACAAATGACCGCTCTGAGCTTCCTGCAATATAAAAATGACGTTTCACTGGTTCAAATATCAAAAGTAAATTTCAGGGGCGCATTTCAAGCAGGAGAAACTGGGGCATGAGAACTCTGTTCGGCGAAGAAGTTAAAACAATATGCTAAAAGGAATAAAATACTTAAAAAGCATCGTGGTGACTGTGCGGATGCGCGAAAATGAGTCCCTTTGAGCACAGAGAATTCGAAAACAGGCTCGCGACTGATAGACATTAATGTTATTTGAAGAATTCTGCTAGCAGTGCATAACAGCACACATGTGGGCAAGTGCGTCGATCGAAGGCAGTCGCCGGCTGCATGGTCAATTGCTAGAGCGCTCGATAGCGACATTAGAAGCCATATCGTGAATAGAAGGCCACGGATAGCTTCTAAATATAGTCTTATTGAGCGAATCTTGAGAATACATGCCACTAAAAAACATTCACAGACTACATATTGCTCACTCACGTAACACTAGATTGATGGCGTTATAGAGCGTTATAGAGTGGTCGTGTAACCGAGACTTGTGCACCGAACAAAATGGGCAGAGAGAGAGGGAGAGAGAGGTCACAAGGAAGAGGACCAAAATACGCAAACGCTCCTTCACCACAAGCAGCTAGATCGTTCCGTAGAGTGCTAGGTTATAGATGTCGTAGTTTCTTATGACTGCTCCCCTTTAACTCAGCACTATTATTATTTACACGATAACACTCCTATCTCTTATTTACTTTAGGCACTCGTCAGTGCCGATACCATTAGGCTTATCTGTACTTTTCCGCGCTCGTTACACGACTTTCTTTGCAGTTAAAACCTTATTACAGCGATAGCGTTTATGAGCAGGCGCTTTTCATGGTGTCTGTTGCAGATATATCGTTCATCACCGTCTATCAGTGCCTGAAGAAGTGGTTTCAGAATAATTCCATTTTAGCCACTCAGCATATGGGGTCCACGATGTGTGAACAGCGCCGTGTCGTTATGAGCGTCACAAGGCTTTCGTCGTGCCGTTTCTGATGTCGTCGCCGCCTTGTGCTTAGTAGTGCAATGCCAAAGTCACAAAGCAGTTATGACTGGTAGCTAAATGTGGACTGGCTGACATAGAGGAGCTGGAACACGCTGTTCTTGTGTGCGTTATTATGGTAGCTTATCGTTCAGCTAGGTTACAAGACACTGCCGGTGCGACGCTGCACATCACTGCTGTCATATACTGACGAGCGTTTAATATAGCTGGAAGTAGCCGGCGTCAATCCTGAAAAGTTTATTTGAGGTGAATTAGGAGTTGCGAGGATACATACAAAACTAGGCATCACATATCCTCAAGCTAAATCGTGCGTTTACGATGTGCAAAGATACAAAAGCGCTGCTGCGCTTCTTAAGTTGCACCAGCCTGTATGGCCACTTTTGAAGGACTAAACGATAAATTCCCTTCATTTTCTCAGCTTTCAGTCCCCTTTCCCGCTTCAACCGGGCTCAGCCTGGTTAACCTCCCTGCCTTTCCCTTACGACCTCCCCCCCCCCCCCGCCTCTCTTTCTCTCTCTCTCTCTCTCTCTCTCTCTCTCTCTCAGCCTACCTTATGTTCTCTGTAGAACAAAGGTTTCTCCCATGTATTTTCAGTTACCGCTGTATCGCATAAGTGACAAGCTGTGGACGCTGGCTGTCGGTGATTAGATATTCGATCGTAGCGCGAATTGGCTGCGCGCGGGAATGCGGAGTATATTATTTTGATTGTCGCTGTAGTCTTTATCGGGGATGTACATCCTTCCTGCAACAAACCTAACTTATACTAATTAACTAGGCCAAGCCAACACTTTGTTGAAAGAGTGACTGAGGATGGTACATTCTCATTATGGTATGCAGCAGACGGGAAAGCCTTCTGAATGAAAGGGATTTGGCGCGCTGTAAGCCACTACAACTTTGACAGAACTGCCTTCATCTGCCGTGAGCATTGATTCCCCTATTCTAAAGATTGGCTCTCAGCACACATACCAGGAAATTCATTGTATGTGTTGTGTGATGAGGATAGAAATGTTGTCATCGTAGGATGGAGGACGCTCACAGAGGAAAGCGGTGATTGGATATCACCGGTAGAAACTTTGGCATTGCAGAGAAGGTAAATAACGTGATTATTATTCTGATTCCTAAAGCGGAAACCACCTTCGTCTAATGTGCACAACCAATCGACTCATCAAAAACCATGTCGCACGAGAAAAAATCTGGGCATGCATATTGTATGGATTCTTATCGCTCGATTCTATTCCTTTTAAAGCGAATATATTTCTCTAGCTCTTTCGCCCGTTTTTGGCGTCGGTGGTTGGTGGTTAGACTTTGCGCCTATGCAAAGCGCGCGTGCGCTGACTGCACCCGCGCTGTGGGGGGCGTTCATTGTCGAACGACCACTTGTGTAGCCCTTTTCTCCACCGCTTGTTCTCCACCTATACTACCGCTACACATGCGCCGGTTAACGCCTCTTTTCTCTGCGGAATAGCGCAAGGAAACAAGAAATGTAGCTTAAATAGCCTCACTGCAATAAATATGTATGCGCCGTTAAGCGCACCATCCCTAATGAAGCGAGCAGATCTCATGAATCGTTCGGCTATTCGCTTACATTGACAATCATCGTCGGTGGTGCCTGCACAGAATTCTTTTATCATCTCCTGTTGACTGCCAGCCGATTCCGGTAAAAATGTAGACGGCGAACCGCTCGGATCACTGATGACGCGCGGAAGCCACAAGAGATGAAATATAATTTGTTTATTATCAAAACACGGCTTGCGCGGAACCTGCCCGATGCATGCACGTTGAAATCAGCGAGCGCACTGGTGCTTAAAATTCATGCAGAACTGTTTACAGCACAACGTCAAATCCATGAACTTCGTTGCCAAACTACAGTGTCAAAGCAAGCGTGAAAGCAATTGCCTATCTCAGCTACTACAGAAAGGGTTGCAAAATGCACGTGACGCACAATTTCGCGCGCTTAGACAGGAACACAATGAATACCTGCTCCAGGCCGTGCGCATGCTAACACTGAGACAGTTTTGTTGCGAAGTTAACCGGTTATTAAAGAATGGTTGCTTGCTGGGCTAGTTGGTTCATTGCAACTTATGTAACAGCGCGAAAAAAAGAAGCAAGGAAGGGACGACGATAGAGAGCGAGTGAGAAGAGCGCTCTTTTTACTCGGTCTCTATTGTCGTTTCTTCCTTCTTTTTCAGCGCTGTTACATACGCGGTTTCAAAACTACAGTCTAGATAAAGCCTGGCATGCATTTCCTTTGATGAGATTTCTTGAAGTATAATGTCAGGCCAACAAAAATTGCGATGACGGTCAGCAGCTTGCTCCATGAATTGACTTTCTTATGAAGAATCTGTGCACCCAATTTCTCAAAATGGTGCGCCCGCTAGCGCGAAGGTGAGATGGTCCGCCTCTCAACACGAGTCCTTTAGCGATCATACTTAAAATGTTGCTACTGTGGTTTGTATTTTTAGGGTGTAATGAACAACCGAATTATCAACAAGACGTTCATGGCCCTCACGTGCCGCACCGTCTCATTCCATAATTCGCAGGCTTTCAGCACCAAACAGTATACACTGCAGCTATGAGAGATGCCATTTTGAAAGGCTCGGATTTATTTTGAGTTACTAAGGGGGTTCTTTAAGTGAGGTTCACACGATGGACTACATCGCTATTCCGTCCACCGGCAGCGATGGCACCGCTGAGCTGAATACCTGCCGCGCCGTTCCTTATGCGCTGCTTAAATCTGTACTACAAAGAGACGTCGCGTTGGACAGAGAATAGAATAAGTGATTTCGTTAGCCGTGAGAATCCAGCTATCACGCTTATTATACACCGAACTTCCAGGTGGTGTTAAATTCCGCTTCCTTCGAATGTGGCCGCCACGACGGAGAATCGAACCAATAACTTCGTGCTTCACAGTGGAGCACCGCAGCCATTGAACTACCCCGCTAGTCTCGCTAACTGACTGCAAGAAGTATCGAGAGGGTCTCTTACTTTTGCCGGACAGCCCTAGTTTGCTTGACTTAAACGCTCATGCCCAATGAAAACAGGTAGAAAGACAGCGTATACCTAAGCTCGCAAGTCATGGAAGATGAGCGCCACCTTAAGGCAAGCACACTTGTAGTAGCTTGAAACCTCACGCCAGAGAGAGAGAAAAAAAACACAAGCACGCTATGATACATCTATCAACGCGGCGCTGAGTGTAACTACACGTTTGTCGTTCGGCATTCCTGATTCTCCCTCACGTGTTTATTCGTTACGACTCTATTTATGAAAGAAAATTCGTCGGTAGATGCTTTTCTATCTACAGCGCAAGCGCTATGTTTTAGCAAGCCAGAACCATTGTCGAACCTCTTTAGTATTTCGTTAGTTCATGCCAGAGAAAGTCATTTAAAGCAATAGCGTTGTGCTGGCTCTGTCCGAAAAGAACCTATAAATACATCGTACAACGGGAACGAGCACGTTCGAAGTTCTGCCTGATGCAACATGCTTCGAAAAAAAACATGAACTTAAGGTAGTAAACACCAACGCTACTTGTCATTAGTTTAAGCAATCGAAGCAGGAATTTGTGCTATTTGTACTTATATATCAAGGGTCATGCTTCTTTCACACTTCAGAAATGTTCTTGCATTACCGTTTCTGCATAACGAAATTAAGTAATGACATTGAAATTGAGCTCGCGTTTAACTTCGTTCTTCGCACTTGAATGGAACGAGGAGATAGCACTTTCGCTCACGTGCGTAGCGAAAGCGCCGTCCAGCGCGTACGTACCGCTTGACTACGGCATCACCACTCGGTGAGCTGGTGCTGTGGGCAATCTCTGACTCTGGATATTCGTCGCAGGCACTATGCTTTCTGTAGCCACCACTGGGGTTTGGAAGTGCCTTCCGATGGCGAAGACAAGCACTCGAAGAGCTGAACGGTGCGACCCCGCCACGAGCCGGCGACGCTACCGAGAGCGTGGCAATAGCGCGACTGCTGTCGCAGGCTCCCGCGCTCCAGTGCGGACAGCGAACGCGGACTGACTCAGCGCCAGAAGGCTTTCGGGCGAGAAAGCGACCCTCGAGTTGGACGGGATCAATCCCATTCCCTGCTAGGGAACGACCTAGGGAAGACGGGAGCCACTGGGGAGCCGGCTCGGGGCAATGTGGAGAGGAGGACACCGCGCTTTTCCTCCTCCGCGCTTCGGAAGCAAGGGCGGACTCGTGCTCGCGCCTGTTCATGAGCGAGCCGTCAGCGCCCGTATTTGGAGAAAGAAGTTCTTATGTAATTGGACTCTGCGACCAGCCGTCCCGACTGGTTGTCACGTTGTCGTCCTCACGGTATCATGAGTAGACCCCGGAACTTTAGGGAAAATGCCTACTTTCTACCTTACGTCCTTATCGGGTATATTCAACATATAGGCATGAACTATATGGGTCCACATATATTTCAGTCGCACCTTTATCTTGCCTATAAATGCCTATTTTGATGTTGAGTACTTTTATTGGACTTTCAGAGCCTAGAAAGGCAGTTTTCCATGTTCTGTTCTAACCTTATTTTCTTTATGTTACGATCAACGGCGTAACTTGGCTGAAGGCAACTGATTGTTACCAAAAATCTCAGTGCCCTTCCACTCTGTGAGGAAGGATGACCAGCGAAGCTGTGTATGTAGGCCCCGTAATGGTGAACTGCACCTCCGCCGCGGGCGGCCCGGCATTGCACTATCTTCGGGATCCGTCCACGGATAGGGAGTTTTGTGTCTACACACGGACACCATCCTGGGGGAACTAGCCCTTAACAGCTTCGCTTTAAGATTGGTTACGCCTTTCCGTTTCTGAATTAATCAAATAATTAATGACGGCGACGAACGCGGGAGCACTGGTAGGAGCGCGTTCGCGCGGTAGCGACGAGGGTCGTCAGTGGGCCAGCTGTGGAAGGAGACGACGATGCTGGAGCCAATCCAGATGATAGTTTTGTCTTTTAAGTCACGGACACGATCCTGGGGAAAGTAGCCCTTAACAGCTTCACTGTAAAACACTTTTGTCGGCGTAAAGGCTGTTATTATTGGCTTCGTCGTATACAAGAACACCGCTGTTGGAAGTCCAAAAACAAGAAAGGGGCTGACAGATGGAATAGCACACTGTGGTATAAAGTTTGTAAACAGGGATGAAGTGCCTCAGACAGGCTGGCCAACGTTTCGATAGGAGGACCTATCTCAAGGTCATTTAGCATAGTTTACGCCCACTTCATGTTTTTAGCCAACATCATCGAAATACTTGAATGATGGGCGCAACACTGACCTGGAATGCGGCAATAATTTCACTTTTCTGATGGTGTCATCATCATCATCATCATCATCAGCCAGGTTACGCCCACTGCAGGGCAAGGGCCTCTCCCATACTTCTCCAACAACCCCGGTCATGTACTAATTATGGCCATGTCGTCCCTGCAAACTTCTTAATCTCATCCGCCCACCTAACTTTCTGCCGCCCCCTGCTACGCTTCCCTTCCCTTGGAATCCAGTCCGTAACCCTTAATGACCATTGGTTATCTTCCCTCCTCATTGCATGTCCTACCCATGCCCATTTCCTTTTCTTGATTTGAACTAAGATGTCATTAACTCGCGTTTGTTCCCTCACAAAATCTGCTCTTTTTCTATCCCTTAGCGTTACACCTACCATTCTTCTTTCCATAGCTCGTTGCGTCGTCCTCAATTTAAGTAGAACCCTTTTCGTAAGCCTCCAGGTTTCTGCCCCGTACGTGAGTACTGGTAAGACACATCTATTATACACTTTTCTCTTGAGGGATAATGGCAACCTGCTGTTCAGGATCTGAGAATTCCTGCCAAACGCACCACAGCCCATTCTTATTCTTCTGATTATTTCCGTCTCATGATCCGGATCCGCCGTCACTACCTGCCCTAAGTAGATGTATTCCCTTACCACTTCCAGTGCCTCGCTACCTATCGTAAACTGCTGTTCTCTTCCGAGACTGTTAAACGTTACTTTAGTTTTCTGCAGATTAATTTTTAGACCCACTCTTCTGCTTTGCCTCTCCAGATCAGTGAGCATGCATTGTAATTGGTCCCCTGAGTTACTAAGCAAGGCAATATCATCAGCGAATAGCAAGTTACTAAGGAATTCTCCATTAACTTTTATTCCCAATTCTTCCCAATCCAGGTCTCTGAATACCTCCCGTAAACACGCTGTGAATAGCATTGGAGAGATCGTATCTCCCTGCCTGACGCCTTTCTTTATTGGGATTTTGTTGCTTTCTTTATGGAGGACTATGGTGGCTGTGGAGCCGCTATAGATATCTTTCAGTATTTTTACATACGGCTCGTCTACACCCTGATTCCGTAATGCCTCCATGACTGCTGAGGTTTCGACAGAATCAAACGCTTTCTCGTAATCAATGAAAGCTATATATAAGGGCTGGTTATATTCCGCACATTTCTCTATCACCTGATTGATAGTGGGAATATGGTCTATTGTTGAGTAGCCTTTACGGAATCCTGCCTGGTCCTTTGGTTGACAGAAGTCTAAGGTATTCCTGATTTTATTTGCGATTACCTTAGTAAATTGTTTGTAGGCAACGGACAGTAAGCTGATCGCTCTATAATTTTTCAAGTCTTTGGCGTCCCCTTTCTTATGGATTAGGATTATGTTAGCGTTCTTCCAAGATTCCAGAACGCTCGAGGTCATGAGGCATTGCGTATACAGGGTGGCCAGTTTCTCTAGAACAATCTGCCCACCATCCTTCAACAAATCTGCTGTTACCTGATCCTCCCCAGCTGCCTTCCCCCTTTGCATAGCTCCCAATGCTTTCTTTACTTCTTCCGGCGTTACTTGTGGGATTTCGAATTCCTCTAGACTATTCTCTCTTCCATTATCGTCGTGGGTGCCACTGGTACTGTATAAATCTCTATAGAACTCCTCAGCCACTTGAACTATCTCATCCATATTAGTAATGATATTGCCGGTTTTGTCTCTTAGCGCATACATCTGATTCTTGCCAATTCCTAGTTTCTTCTTCACTGCTTTTAGGCTTCCTCCATTCCTGAGAGCATGTTCCATTTTATCCATATTATACTTCCTTATGTCAGCTGTCTTACGCTTGTTGATTAACTTCGAAAGTTCTGCCAGTTCTATTCTAGCTGTAGGGTTAGAGGCTTTCATACATTGGTGTTTCTTGATCAGATCTGTCGTTTCCTGCGATAGCTTACTGGTATCCTGTCTAACGGAGTTACCACCGACTTCTATTGCACACTCCTTAATGATATGCCCATAAGATTATCGTTCATTGCTTCAACACTAAGGTCCTCTTTCTGAGTTAAAGCCGAATACCTGTTCTGTAGCTTGATCCGGAATTCCTCTAGTTTCCCTCTTACCGCTAACTCATTGATTGGCTTATGATGTACCAGGTTCTTCCGTTCCCTCCTCAAGTCTAGGCTAATTCGAGTTCTTACCATCCTATGGTCACTGCAGCTACCACCATTAAATTTCACAAAAATCTTGTAACGCAAGTTCGGCATTCTGTTTTATCGGGGAAATCAAATAAGTTTTACAATACCTATACGTGCCTAAAGTACCTTTGAGCCTATACGTGCATAAAAGACAGTATCTGACACCTATATGTACCTTAAAAGACAGATTTAATGCCTCTTATAGGCGCCTAAAACAGCATTTCTTGGTGCCTATGCCTCCGCGGTCTCTAGTCATGACTGTCGGGCACAAGAAACGTTGGCGAATGAAAATATGGAATATAGGTTCTGTCTATGCAGAAAAGATTATCAAGTAGGGAATGACACGCAAATAAAGTTTTGTTTAAGAGAGAAGTCGACTATTTTAGCATGTCCTTTTTTACTCTACCTTCATTTCTGTTTCCTTTAGTATCGTTATTTTAGGTGACGCATATCCTATCTTGACAGATACTCCAATGGCCCGTTTGCCTTAAGCAAGGTATTATTATAGAACTTGTGGCGCTGGGGTATTATTTATTATATTCTTTATGAGATGCCTATTGTTTGCCAATATTTTGTGTACCACTGTAACAGTTACGCACACTGACATAACAATGACTGAGAGCGAATGTAGAAATGCTACTACATTTGCCTGTCTACTCCGACCTGGAAGGCCATCAGTTTGACATACCAGAAATACATTCCATATGGTTTGAGCGAGAAGACTAGGAGGAACGGAAGGGCTCGGTTTTTAGCAAGAACCCTATGACGTCGTCTATTCTTCTTCATATCGCCTGTTGCTTCATTCTACACTGTACTCGCATGGTTGTTCTATTGACGGTTGAGATTTTCAAGAGCAGGGATCCCGCGATTTGATGCGTTCAGCGAACGCCGCTTGCTGAGCGTTTATGAAGGTTTGCGCGACCACTAGCGAAGCGGTAGTGGGAAAAATAAGACGCAGCAGAAGTACCGAAAACCCTGCACACTAAGAGATACTTGGCTGCGTCGGTGTAGCCATCCACTTGCATGTTACAACAAAAACCTCCGTTTCCATCTCCCTCCTCGAATTTTACTAATGCAGAGAAATTGTACTGAATCGTGCTCTGGAATTTCATTTCATTGAAAGGCACAGCGCTTCTTTTCATTGGCATACTTAGTTTTATCTATAATAATATTGTAGTGTCTCACTACACTCAGACTCGTTGCCAATACAACGGGCTGCTAAGGAAACGCGAATGCTTCGTCCCATGACCTCACTAGAGAATTGGCGCAGCAGTCAACCTATTTGACAAATAGGATTGCGCAATCAAAGGAAGAAAAAAAAAAGTAGCATGCAACTTCACGTCTTTCGATATCACGATATTTAGAGAATTTTATGCGCCGACTACCATATAAGGAAATGAAAAAGAAGTACCTTCAGCATGAGCCTTCCCGATTTCCACTGGGAGCAGGAAAGTGCTGACTCTTTCGAGGGTCCCCAGCAGACCCAATCCCGTTAAGGGGCCATTCAGATGTTTGTGCAAGAACAACTCGTCGTCGTTTCATCTCAGAAACTACGAACTCTAATTTATTATTTATTTTTATCTTACTCATTTTTTTTTTTAAAGTTTCATTATGTTTCTTCTTCAATTTACGAAGCGAATGTTTTTACCTTAGGTATTCACTACGGTGAGGGGGCCCGTCATAATAGTCTGTACGCTCTTTTGACGGCACCCCTCAGAGTAGAGTTGTTAAATTGAGGGAGCCCCTTTTTATTCTATCGCAGCTTATATGCACAGAGTTTTGCTAGTCAGTGGATGGTGGGGAGAGTGGGGCGGGGAGTCTCGCTGGGGCGCACAGTAACAGCGGGTCATTATTCATTGGTATGCCACCTCTAAAGCGGCACCTACGTAAGGCCCCTACACTCTTCCTATAGGCTACGCAACGGGTCGCTTCGCTGCCCTTGACAGGAGCCCTCCATGCCAGGCGCGGTGGTGAAGCGTAGGACAGAAAACAAGTAAGGCAGAAGTCGAAGGAAGAAAAAGAAAATGTCGCAACTTGAAGAAATACACTACAAAGCGTTTTGAACCCAGGACCGCACAATCACAAGACCGACGCTTTTCCGCGGTACCATGAAACCATTTTTGTTTCCCTTATTACCTGGGAGCAGAATTTTTAGCAAAACAAACAAACAAACAAACAAAACCAACGCGCTACAGAATTTAAGGTGGTTAAAGACACATTTAAAAGACAGGCAAGCACTTTCAAACGCCCAATAAAAACATCACCCGCTTGGTTGCTCAGTGGCTACGGTGTTGGGCTGCTGAGTACGAGGTCACGGGATCAAATCCCGTCCACGGCGGCCGCATTTAGATGGGGGCGAAAACACCCGTGTACTTAGATTTAGGTGCACGTTAAAGAACCCGAGGTGGTCGAAATTTCCGCAGTCTTCCACTACGGCGTGCCTCATAATCAGAAAGTGGTTTTGGCACGTAAAATCCCATAATTGAATTTTTTGAATCTTTAATAAAGACATCAAGTCCGGCGGTGTTTCTTCTGCAGCGTACACTCTACAAACTTAAGCGGCATGAAAGGAGACAGAAAGGTTCGCCATTACACAAGTTCGGCATCGGCTGCTGTTATCCGCCAATATAGCTTTATGGCTGTAGTGAAGGGCCCCCTCACTATAGTCAGTTTCTTTACCTTCATTGCAATAAAATCACATGCGCAGATGGCAGATCAAATGGACTCTTCTGTTTCAATGTAAAACAAGAAGATGACACTCGAGATACGCACAAACATCACGCAGAGCGCGACCAGAAACACGAGCGTATAAAACCATGCTGGGTCTGCGAGGCGGAGAAGCCCTAAACCGTGTCTTCCGCGCAAGTTACTTTTCTTCCTCCCAACTTTATAAATCTTTCTCGGTTTTTTTTTTCACAATCACATGACTACTGACTTCAGCAAATAATAAATTGCTGAAGCCGCTTGTGAGTCAGTCCGTTTACGATAGATACGCCAACAATCACCCGCCGTGGTTGCTCAGTGGCTATGGTGTTCGGCTGCTGAGCACGAGATCGCGGGATCGAATCCCGGCCACGGCGGCCGCATTTCGATGGGGGCGAAATGCGAAAACACCCGTGTACTTAGATTTAGGTGCACGTTAAAGAACCCCAGGTGGTCGAAATTTCCGGAGTCCTCCACTACGGCGTGCCTCATAATCAGAAAGTGGTTTTGGCACGTAAAACCCCATAATTTCATTACGCCAACAATCACCTGATCAGATAGGGTGAAATATATTGGGAAGCGGACATCACACTTCATTATTTCAAAGGAAGTGCACCTGTAACTGGTACAGCTACAATTGCTTCGAAAGGGGCACAAGACAAATTTGTATCCGTAGTTTTGTTGAATGTTGCTACACGGTTGCGACAATGCACTTTTCTTCAGCTCTATTTTTGTTTTTCTTGAACAAGGTGCTTCGTACGCGTGCGTAGGGCGAATTGCTATTGTAGAAATCTTGCCTTGGCAGCAAATATGCGATCTCGGAGAATATTTATGCAGGTCATACAGTTCATTTTTTCAAATAACTTTATTCAGTGCCCTGCGCTTAGGTGGGATGGGCACGGACCCCGCCTAGGTTTCGGCCAAGGGTTGTTGGCCCTTGGTGGCTTCCTCACCTCGCTGGATGGCCCCGAGTTGGTGCTGCAGGTCCGAGCTGAGCAACGCAGACTCCCTGCGCGCGCGGAGGTTGTCGCTGCTTGAGGCTGCATCACCATTATCCTGTATTGCAGTCGTACATTCCCATAGTATATGTCCCAGGGTGGCTCTAGAGTCGCAATGTCTGCACTTATCCGTCGTATATAAATCTGGGTGTATTTGGTGCATAATAGCTGGACTCGGATAGGATCTGGTCTGTAACTGCCGCCATTCGACAGACTGATTTTGCTTAATTTTGGGTGCGTCAGCGGGAATGTACGCCTCTGCAATCTATGGTGTTGGGTAATTTTGTGAAATCTGGTCATTCGATCTTCCCACTCCCACTCATCGGTAGTCGGTGAGGCGGGGCTAACCGAGGCTCGGTCAGGTCATACAGTTGCATATTATATATACACTACTGTGAAAAAGCAGGCATGGCAACCATGTTAGTACGTGGAGTACTCCTGCACCAACGGGTAAAGGCTACAAAACCGGATAGAGCACTTGAGTAGCAGGTTGGGAAAACGTTAGCTTTCGAGTTGATTCTCCGTTCTGGCATGATTATCTGTTTTATAATTATTATCATCTTCATTATTTTTATTTATTTATTTATTATTTTCTTTATTATTACCTGTTGAACCTACAGGAATGTAGTAGCCAATGGACCTCAATATGTCCACGGCAGCCGATGTATAACATAATTTATGAATAAATATGCAGACGTATACGCAGCGATGTGAGAAGAACGAGGGCGATGTATGTTTGTTGAGGGAACAATGGTGATTAAGATTCTACGATTACACTTCGTAGGGAACCTGGGCGTCTGGTAGACATTTAGGGTTTCTGTACCTCTTGTGTCACAGTGGGACATACCCATTCTGGAGCATTGGCCTGGACTGGCTTCTACCATGATACTTTGTAGACAACTCGGGTGTCGGATTGAGACACTGGAAGTAACCTGCTTTAAGCTAGTCGCATTCATTCCTGCGTGGACACAAGTCCGGGGGGTAAATAATTTTACAATGAGTAAAGAATTGCCAAAAGCGAAACGACACGAATGTAATTACTAGTAAAGCTAATAGGGAGAACACTGCTGGTACAGAAAGAAAACATAGGACACAGTAACAGAACACAACACTGTGCCGATTTATAACGCTTTATATGTGTCTATTTACTGCACCCCGTTACTGCACTGTCGTAACTCCGAAACGCACTGCTGTGCAGCTTTGCAAGTGAGGCCATACCGTCGAGACTGTCCTGTAAAATAAAATCAATAAATGAAAGGAAGCGAGGAACCTGTGATTTCCCTGCACTTTTTTTATTCCTTAAAAACATTTTCTTCTTTTATCACGCCGATTGTAACCAAAGTCGTTCGCACGTGCTATCATTTCCTGTTTTATGCTCGCAAATATGATAAAGGATCAAGTGCCGTAAGAAAGTTCCCGAATTTAAATTTCGATTTGTAGGAGGGAACCAGCGCCGGTATTCACAAAAATTCTGTTACGGAAGATAATTCCTGGTGTGGCTGGCGCTCAGGAACCCGGCAGTCATTGGTGTGAGATCAGTGTGATAAAAAAGGCCACCGCGATGATGGCCCATCGCAGATGGCTCTTATAAGGCATCTTTTGTGAACGCGAGGGTTAGGAATAGGAGCGAAATGGCAGCAAATAGAGAAGTAGCAAAAAGGTGCAGTGAAGACTATATTAAATTCGGGCTCAGGGCTTTAAGCCTATTCTTTCTACGTCTAGCATTTACTCTGTAAACCACCTTCGATTTGCGAGTTAATTGCCGACAAAAAAAAAGAAAGTAAAAATTGTGCTGTGATATCCACTGCATGATTGCTATGGACTGATTGCTAGAGCTCGTTGACCAAAAATCAAGGCCCCTTTCTTAAAGAAAGATGTTTGAACTCGAAGCTTTCCCCCAATGCAAACTGAGTCAATGTCCAAAGCCAACAACCACGCAACGAACCCAAGAAATGCTGAGCGACTCCATGAAATGCAGATGTGATTTGATTGCTTGTTTAGGATTTCATTCTTTCAACGCTGAAGTTGAATGTAGACACATTTCGTTAAGTTGCATAGCCTTTATTTTAGATCGTGTAGCCTTTGATTACACGCACACACTCAGACTTTCGCGGACGACTCTACACTTTCACAGTACTGCCTTCTGATCCCTGTGGTAGAGGTCAGAGGCACTGCCATCGTAACGTGACACGGCATGCTTGCAAACATGAGAGCAATGCAGGAACGGTGTTGGGTCGTAGGTCTCTGCAGCGTATTCAGTTTCAACGATTAGCGATCTAACATGAAGCTCTCGATCCATTTGCCGTGCTCTTTCGCCACATCGATGTTAAAGTCACCACACACGACGACCGGCGTATTATGTGGCTTTAAGGTCTTCATCGTTTCTGCCAGTTTCCGCGTCACAACAAGACGCCTTCGGTCTGATGTACACGCTGACGATCACAAGACCAGTAGGCATCTGCACAAGCGTCTGCCACATGACTTCGGCATGCCATTGCCGAATCACGGGATCGGCCTTACGGGCACAATCGCGCTCGCGCTTACGTTCGCGTACGGCAGCCTCATCTGCCGTGCGCTGCACCCGCGGCCTACCCATGGTGACGACCGGGAATGTATTCCGTGACGCGCGCAATGCAATGCAGATATATACAGTTCATCTGGGTAGCGTGGGGTTCAACCATCTTTCTTTCAGAAAGTGGCTTTAATTTTTTTTCCAGATCTTAAGACGAGCCCGTGTTCACGCGCACTTGCTGTCTCTGATAAGCATGGAAGCTCAGTTAATCGCGACAGCGGTGGTGTCATGCCTTGCAGACACAACTTGCACTTCCAGTGAACTTTGTGCGCATCCGCTACTCTTGCTGAGCTCGTCGCTTCGCGCCGTTATCAGGCACTGACTGGCCGGCCAGTCGACGCTGGCGCGGTACTGCGAATGTAAACTGTAGTGTCCTACGCAGGTGTGTAAGTTGGCCTTCCTGAAGTGAATTTTCGGCGCTCACGAACAAATCAATGAGACATAGAAAGTTTAAAAAAGAAATTAAGAAAGGACAGATCAATATGACATATACGTAGGCCACACTCCCGACGCTAGCTCATACCATTTGCAGCGTTTCTTGCCCGCAACATCTTGGCCGCTTGATAGGAATACAGCTGCAATAACCCTGGATCATTACCACTACCGTTTACTACAACAACGATGCATTGCGCCCACCCTACACACAGCGACAAACTCTGGCGATCTTCCGTTGTACAGACGGAGAAAAGAAGTGACGAATGAAGATGAAAGCATAAAAGATGAGAAGCGTCGCAAAGACACCCGCGCCGACACGCAGACGTCGACCGTGTTCTTCCATTTCCTGCCTGAAGTTGAACTTGGCCAAAGCACCCAATGACCAAGCGGAGGATGACGGATGCCGTGAACGCGCGCATTAACATTGGCAAACAACATTAGGCGCGGGCGTCTGAGCGTCGAAGAACAGCCGTCAGCGCTCTAGCCGCCCAGATATCGCAGAGAGGGAACGCAGGGTAGAACCTGCGTAGTACACACAGGAACCGATAGAAACAAAAGACGGCGAATGAATAAAATAGGACGACGAATGGGGGGACAGAGAACGGAAGGGGAAGGAGCGGTGCCGTGGTCTTGCGCCAGGAGGCTGTGAGCGGCGATCAGTTTGCGCGACAAGGCACAGTCCGACCGGGCGGGGACGATATCGATAGGCGTGCGGCATCGCGGCCACCTCGAAGCGGACAACAAATCGAATTACTCGGGCCGCCGATAAATGGACCGCGAATGTCGCGACGGACAACGTCGTACGTTTTCTCAGTCGCAGGAGAAAGGGTCTACCGGTGGCAGACTCTTGTAATGCCACGGCGTCCGATAAGGCGTTTGACCTCTTCTTTGTCGCTTCGCTCACACCTCTCGCTTGGGCTGCGTTTTTCTGCTCGGACGATTTTCCGTGTCCAAGCGCACAGTTCGTTCGCGAGATTCTCAAAATACGCCTCAGTAAAGTCGCTACGGTCTTTTTCACACTTTACTGACGCGAGTCTTACAGTTACTTCTGAATGCCTTAAAGTTAATTTATTTGTATTTCCGGGGCATTCCATAGCTTTTGAGTTGTTCTCATGATTGTGGACGACACCATAAGTGGTAGAGGTCACCATTGTCATATAGGCGGAATGAGATATAGACCTTTCTACGCGCTTTGGGGGCGACGCGCATCTGCTGTAGCTTATAAAAAATTTGAGGTCGCTCCGCTGTCCTTTCGATGCTTCTCTACATCTGCTGCCTGGTCACATACTTTAGGTGCTTCAAAGTGACACTTCGAGACATACTTATTTTTAATAATGCGAATGGCATTATTTGCCTCTTCAGCCCTTTTGAGTCTTTATGTCCATCCGTCCGTCCGTCCGTCCGTCCGTCCGTCTGTCTGTCTGTCTGTCTGTCTGTCTGTCTGCCTGTCTGTCTGTCTGTCTGTCTGTCTGTCTGTCTGTCTGTCTGTCTGTCTGTCTGTCTGTCCGTCCGTCCGTCCGTCCGTCCGTCCGTCCGTCCGTCTGTCTGTCTGTCTGTCTGTCTGTCTGTCTGTCTGTCTGTCTGTCTGTCTGTCTGTCTGTCTGTCTGTCTGTCTGTCTGTCTGTCTGTCTGTCTGTCTGTCTGTCTGTCTGTCTGTCTGTCTGTTTAACGCTGAACCAGCGGCCGTCAAGCATTCGTTGTGATACCGTCGTCGGGATGCGTCGCGGTGGTTTCATTGTCATCATTATAACTTCGACATCCGACTCTCATCATGCAATCGTCGTCGTACCGTTGTCGTCATGCCATCGTCGTCACGTTGTCGTTTCACCAGTGTCATCATTTCAGTGTCGTCACCACATTTTTGTCATCACATTGAAGTCATGACATCGTCATAACATCTTCGTCGATCCATTGACATCATTCCTTGTTTGTCATTCTATCGTAATCATGCTGTCGTCATTCAATCTTGATTATGCCGCCGTTGTCATGCCATCGTCGTCATTGCGTCGTCATCGCACAGACGCTATCATGCATTCGTTGTCAAATCGCCATCGTCATGCCTTGTTCGTCATGCATCGTCGTACTTCCCGATTCTTCATCAGATTGTCGTCATACCGTCGTCCTCATGCCATCGTCGTCATAATCTCATTGTCATCATGTTGTCCTTATTATACGATTGTCATAATTTAGATTGCGATACCTCATTGTCACCATGCCGTCGTCGTTATATGCCTTTGTCGTTCGATCGGCGCCATTCATTCTTCGTCATTCCACCGTCACCACGTCGGCGTCATACTGTCGTAGTCATGCCGCTATGCTCATGGGCAACCTTGGCAAGCGAGTGCCAAAGCAAAGTTGGATGGCATCGGAGCATCTGGCATATAGCCGAAGCAACGAAATTCTCGCAATAACCACTGCACGTGGTAAATAAACCTGACTTCAGGAATATGATACATCGCCTACATTGCTCTATTTCTATTCACATTACCATTGACAGTGGTCGCGAGATGAGCTCTGCGTAATTATTCGTGGAAAATTATTTGAGGCTTCATTATCAAGGCCATAGCAGGGCAAAGTAAAACGTACATCCAAGGAAAGAGACACGTAAGGACAAGCGCTTGTCCCCGCGTGTCTCTTTCTTTGTGTGTATGTTTTAGTTCGCGCTGCTATGACCTTGATGCAAAGCCAACTGGCCGAATGTTTCACCTTACGAAGTCATTATCAACTCATGTATCGTACTTCGCTCCTGTACAGCCACCAGACATTCAAGTTCACCTAGTTGACTGCTTGGACTCCGCACCGTTTTCGGGTGGGGGGGGGGGGGGAATAAACTTTTACTGTAGAACCAGCACTTTATGATGGCCGGGCCTAAGCCTCCCATGAGGGGATGTCGAGGGCTTGCCTCGCCGCCGCCTGACGGGAGTCCGCCTGGGTCGCCCAGGTTTGGTCGTCGAGGGCGGAGCTCCGCAGAGCCTCACGCAACCTCGACGAGAGGGTCGTGGTGTTAATGTGTGTCTACTGTGCTGGGCAGTCCCACAGCATATGCGGAAGCGTAGCGGGGTGAGTGCCACAGCACCGGCAGTGAGGGGTAGTGTAAACGTCTGGGAATATAAGGTAGAGGCGGGTGGGTGAAGGGTACGTGTTTGTTTGTAGGAACAAAACATTTTAGGCGCGTGGAGAAGGGTTGGATATCCCCAACGCACAATAAAATCACTCTTGAACTTTCTATGTGACACTGGATTAGACGCTCGTCTCTAGGGCCTGTGAGACGTGAAGGCAGTGCTAAATGTGTTCGCGTGAAAACGCTTTTTGTGGGCAAGATAACTCCTGCATGTATTGTGTCTAAAGCGCGCATACGCGTATTGGACAACATGTGCATAGCAGTTCATTGTTCCATATCATAATCGCCTGCCACCTGCCTTTCCCTGTATCTCCCACTTCCGCTTGCCCCAGTTTGGAGTAGCAGGCTAGAGACACGCTCTCCAGGCCGAACTCCCCTCCATTCCCTTCATTATAACCTACTCCTGCGTCTGTTCACTTAAGTGTCCAAGTCCGCGATTTCGTTGTGATGCATTTTGCATTGCTAATCCTTCTCGCGCTATTCGCGCTTCATCAGCGGTCAGAGAAAAGCTGCGCCCGCAGTATCAATGGGATCAGACGGCCGTGAGCGGTGGTGTTGTAAGAATCATAGAATTTCCTACACTCACTAGAAGGAACTCTGGCGCCGTGGTAGTTCCGCCACCATGGGAATGATGGGTAGTACATAGATTGATCTCATCTTCCTGCTTGCATGGGGCTTCAAGCGCTCTAGCGGCTTCGTTTACTACGCTTTATCAGAGCTTAGGTTGACCTACACTTCAAAGAAAGTTAAACGCTTTTTAATGCAGAAGGTATAGGGCTCCTCAAGTACGCATAATTGCTGCTAATTCCATTGGTTCCACTTGTCCATGCGTCCGTGGTGTAACGGTTTCAATATCTGGTTTCTATGCTATAGAGGTCCAGTGTGTGAATCCTGCTGTCGGAAAACATTAATAATGTTTACTTAATCATTTATAACAGTCTTTTCTTAAAAATGATCACTTTGCAATGTCATAAATTGATTCACAGCCATGAGGACGAAGTTTAAGCAAATCCATGTCATCATCATCATCATCATCATCATCATCATCATCATCATCATCATCCTGTTTTATGTCCACTGCAGGATGAAGGCCTCTCCCTGCGATCTCCAATTACCTCTGTCCTGCGCCAACCGATTCCAACTAGCACACGCGAATTTCCTAATTTCACCGCTCCAGCTTATCTTCAGCCGTCCTCAGCTGCGTTTCGCTTCTCTTGGTACCCATTCTGTAATCCTAATGGTCCAACGGTTATCTATTCGGCGCATTACATGACGCGCCCAGCTCGATTTTTTTCTCTTAATGTCGATTAGAATATCGGCTATACCCGCTTGTTCTCTGATCCAGACTGCTCTCTTTCTGTCTCTTAACGTTATACTTAGCAATCTTCGTTCCATCGCTCTTTGCGCGGTCCTTAACTTGTTCTCTTGCTTCTTTGTCAGTCTCCAAGTCTCTGCCCCATATGTCAGCACTGGTAAAATGCACTGATTCTGCACCTTCCTTTTCAAGGATAATGGTCAAATTCCACTCAGGAGCTGACAATGTCTGCCGTATGCGATCCAACCCATTTTTATTCTTCTATTAATTTCCTTCTCATGATCAGGGTTCCCTGTGATTAATTGACCTAGGTAAACGTACTCCTTCACAGACTCTAGAGAGTGACTGGCGATCTTGAACTCTTATTCCCTTGCCCGGCTATTCATCATTTTATTTGTCTTGTGCATATTAATTTTCAACCCCACTCTACCGCTCGTCATCCCCATGCTGGCTGAACCGCCCTGCTTGCGGCTACCGTAGACACTAGGGCCACAGTTCCCTCCCAGTAATATTGTGACACTCTATGATAAGAATAGCACAGATTTTAGCAGAAGGCAACGCTACGAAATTGCTGCTCTTGTTTCAGTCGCGCCGTTTCAGTATCTATTGAAGTCAGATGATTATGATGCATTATTATACAATTGTGACGTTGTTGCTGCTGTTGTGCAATCAGCAGTGTACATGCTGTGGTGACCGGAAGTCTATAGCCATGGAGAGCCTGCCAAGACTTTTTGTTGCCTCTGATCATGTATACATCATGAAAGGCTCTGTGAGCATATAATAAGCACAGATTATTCGTGATACACAAAGCTGGCTTGCTTGTGCTATATGTATGTATGATGTGGAGAGAGGTTCGAGCTAATGGCCCTTTGGCTGGCGGACATCACTCATTCTAACTTCGCCATAAATGGCAGATACTTGGCTATAAGCACGTAAAATGTGAGAAAGTATTTTATTCTTAACTGGACATATTTTACTTTACGTATTCTTTCTGTCTTTTATCTTTGAATTGGGAAAACCGATAATTTTCTTAACGGGCTTTTATTTTCGCGCATTGTTGGATACATGCGAGTGAATATGACTTCTGCAAGTCAGTTGTTACCAATGTTGTTACTATTTATCCTCCTGGTGGCACTCCAATCAGAACACGTTCCACAGAACAAATATATTCGCCTCCCTCAGCTTGCCGTTTCCTGCGTAAGGTTTTTATCCGTCCCACCTATATCACACGGTGACTACATCGTATCCCCTAATCCGAATGGCCTGCTCTGGCATAACCTCGTGCTTAACCTCGTTACCATTAGGAACAATACATCATTTGTTGTGCTTGTGAACTGTGGAGTCTGCGCAAGTTCTCCCTCGCGGCATATCGCTCGCGCAAATCACGCCGACCTGAGTCTACCACATTTCGGGTTTACCTTGTGACAGCTCCTCGTGTACTCCTCTTGGTTCGCCTCCTGCCCCTCTAGACTTGAATGCCTTAAAACAATGATGGCTTCCAACCATCCGCCCCGTCATGCTCATGAACTAAGTTGCCTCCTGACCTCTTACTGGAACATATTCGACCTTGGAGACCGTTCTCAAGGACAGACATCTGTTTTCAAACATCGAATTGACACCGGCGATGAGAGTTCATTGTATTGACACGAAGTTTGGGTTCTAAATGCAGATTTTATTGAAGCGGGGTGCTTTATTAAGAACCTTCCTTACGTGCTGTCTTTCAAGCTAAGCAAAAGGAACATTGAGGTTGTCTTAAATATACGCAAAAGAAAGCGCTGATGAAGATAGATAGGATGGACACTGGAAGTAGGTATTGCTTTCAATATCCAAGTTATTAACCCCCAATATTTACAGGAGCTGAAAATATATTACTTGTTAACTTTATGGGAAACAGCTGTATTAGATGTTTTTGTTCGTTTTATTTTGCTGCTGCGCTCAACATGCTCATTTTCTTCACAATTCATTGTTTATATTTTTTTCCTTACTCCGTCTTCTTTAGCGCGCGACCTGGTGTCATGTCTGCGTGGCAAGCTTCACATTTTTCTTCTGTCTCACACGGTCTTCGACGGCCTCGACGTTGGAGCGCCAACAAATCACGCTGGAAAGCAATATACGCCCGACAGGGGGCGCTCCAGAAGAGCGAGGAGCCGAGGCATCGCGTATCACTCTCGGAGTGGTGGCGCTCGGTGCGCCTGCAAGTGAGACCGTGGTGCCCGGAGCCCTGTTCTGATCGAAAGAAGCGTGCTGTTCTAAAAGAAAGCAAACACAGAAAAAATGTATGCATTCAACGGGAAACCTGATCGAGAACAGACGGCACTCAGCGAGCGATTTCAATTGAAACAGAAAGGAAAGAAAGAGGCAAGGACGAAAAAAAATACAACAGAGGAATGACGCAAAAAAAAGAAAGAAAGAACAAAATTGAGTTGTGAGTGAAAGCATGCAACGTAGACAAAAGGAAACATATTATAGGAAGCAGGAAGGCAAGGGCAGAATATTATAAAAAGAAGAAGCACACAAAGGACGTTGACGGTTAGAAAAGAAGCATCAATACTTGTGAGTAGCATGCAAAGATCCAGCACGTGCCTTGCCTGAAAACGGCTGAACCGCAGCAGCAACGTATACCTACGTCCTACCAAAAAAAAGGGAAAAAAGGAGTAAAACAGCAAGAAAAGCAGAACGAAGTGGTGGGGCAGGTAAAGTCGAGAATTGAAGCTAAGAGAAGAAAGCAAAGCGCGTCAACTTGATGCTCGCACAACAGGCGAGAAAGCTCCTTTAAATGGCAGTGGAACGCGCACGAGGAGCAAGCCGAGGGAGGTCAAAGCAGAGGTGAGCGACACAAAAGGCGAGACGAGAGTGGCGAGCGTGGCATTCTGTTTACAACGAAGAGGGAGCGAGAGACCGAGTGGGAAAGTGTCTCTCTTCGTTCTAGGTGAATAAAGGGGAAGAACCAGCGCACGCAGGGGCTCCCTGGCCTCGCGATTCTCCTACACGGTGGGTAGAGAGAGAGGGAAAAATGGGGGGGGGAAATAAAAAAGGGGGAGCGCCACTTGTGGGCTGACGTTGCGTCATTAATAAAGACGCCGAGCAGGAAATGAAGACGTCCCGCTCGCGAATAGAGCTCGGCGACAGAGCGCCAAGGCTCAGCTTCGCGTCACTGCCACGACTCGCTCTCGAGACGCCTCACCTCTTCGCCACAACGACCAGGAAGCGAGATGGCAGTGGGCGCGCTTTGAGGCAGCCGTATTGAAAGGCAAGACGTTTCCGAGAAGCCGCGCCCTATGCGACTTCCTGCGCCGAGCTTGTAAAGTGAATCGAGGGCTAATCTGGTCAGAAAGTTTAGGAGAGCGTCATCGCGGTTGCGATAACGCTGTCATGCAAACGGTGTTGAATAAGCAATCCTCATTGATGAACTGGAAGGTTGAAAAAGGTTATCTGTACAACTAGAAACTATAGGAGAATTCCAGTCGTCGAACCGAAGCACATTTAACTATACTCGGAAATACTGCCGTTTTATTGATGCACTTCGCTACGTATTCAACGAATCCATGTCTACAACGCTTGGAACGATATTTGAGAAAGAAGCCTAGAGTCAAATGCGACATCTGAATATGTAGATTAGGCTGTGAAACTCTCGGTCGTATTCTAAACACTGTAGTTGACTGCAAAAAGGAATTTGAGACGGCACATAATTACGAAGAGAACTATAGTTCTCTTCGTACACTACAGATGACGTGTTATCCGCAATTTGACTGCACTGGCATAATTTGATTGGCCAAGCTCTTCATAACATTATTTATTTGCGCCCATATCTACAAAAATGCTTTGATTGATTGATTCTAGGGTTTTACGTGGCACAACCACGGTTTCATTATGAGACACGTCATAGTGGGAGACTCCAGATTAATTTTGACCCCCTGGCGATCCTTAACGTGTCCACAATGCAAAGGGCACGGGAGTTTGTGCATTCGCCTCCATCGAAAGGCGGCCGCCGTGGCCGTAATTTGATCCCGCAACCTCGTGCTTGACAGCACAACATCCTAGCCGGTAAGCCACCACGACGGGTCTCTTAAAAAAAGAATACGAAGAAAAGAAAAGACAAACCCCAGGAAATAAAAATAGAAAGCAATTACTCTAGAATTGTTCGACAGAGCAAATCCCAGCCATTCCTGATGCTGCACATAATTGTTAGCGAAGGTGGCCCACCGATTGAGAACAACACTCAGGAACAAAGAAGCTTCGAGAATTCGGCCACTGGAGTGTTGAATACATGCTGAACTTTTTCACTCAATATGTGGTTTGTCCAGCCAGTTTTGCCAGAACCCTCACATACCCGTAAATTTTCTGTACTTTGTTGATGCCACGCTTTGTGATGCCTACGATAAAAAGTCTAGCAGAATTTCCCAAGTTTCATCTGCAGTCGTCATGAATCGCATCACTCATATCCATTGGCCACGATACTGACGAGCCCTACATACCTCTGAACACCCATGTTTCCGCATGAAACATTGATGCGTGCTTCAGGCGTTGACGGTGCACCTGAAGCACACGCATGTCTTCTTCACTACAAAAGTAATCTATTGAAAATGTGGCATACTAGTGTGACGCAGAAACCTTCAGATAATTCAATATTTTTTTCATTAGTTTATTCATTGCATTAGAAATGTTAACTTCTGCCTGAGGCTTTCCCACAAAATTAATTTGTCAGGTAAACAAGCAGAAATTACATGAAGTACAGAAGACAATGTTTCTTTACATCACCGCACAGTATGCTGAAATCGGCATTTTCGCATAACGTACAAAACATGTACAATAACACTTATTCAGTGGGATGAAATATGGTACGTATTACCTTGATGTCCAACGCATAATACTTGACCCATGCTCTTCTTTCTAAATTTTCGCAGCATGGAAAATGTCACAACATCGCACACTTCTTGTTCATTCTTTCGCGACTGGGCATATTTCTTAGGCCATATTCTCCTAGTTGAAACCGCAGAATACGCGAATATAGTTGGGCGCCGACGTTCAGGCTCTGTGTACGGAGGCCCCGTCATAAACAAGCCGGCGCCAGGAATCGTGGCGCCTCCGAATCACTGCCCGCTATCTGGCCGGACCAATCTCCATATCAAAGCGCGCAGCCCTGACACGGTTACAAAGCGAGAGCATATCAATAACGTCCCCGAACCCCAACTAGGAACGGTCGAGATTGGGCCAAGTCGTGGAGACGCAGCCGCCGTCCGACACGGTCAATCTAAGGGAACAGGCAGGCAGATCGAAAACGCAATGAGAACAACGCGAGGAGATGAGGTAGAGCCAAGAGAGTGCGTGAGTTGTTGCTATGTATAGGAGGGAGACGGGGTTGAAAACACTGATGGATAACAAAAAAAAAATAATAATAAAGTAAGCAAAAAGTTTACTACCTACATGAAAACACAAAGAACGGGGGGGGGGGGGGGCGCTCAGAGGGTCTGGCTTCTGTTGGCGGTCGCGTTGCGAAATGATATGCAGATGCAAAGACGTAGCGAAGCGCGAAGCGGAAACCGCATTCGGACAAGCGGAACGCCTCAGAATAAAGCGCGACACGAAAACGGGGCAGGCGAATATCTCCACCCTTCCGTCCCAAGAAACGAGAGGCGGCGACCGTGGATAGGGAGCGAGGAAAAGGGTGTGTGGGGGAGAAGAGGATGATGACCAAGGGACAGCATAGCGCAGTTGGCATCTCTTTGCAATGCTCTATATCAGAGCGTCGAGCCCGTGCCTCCCCTCCCGTCCCGCCCGCCACTTTGGCTTGGCGGATCTTCCTTTTCTGCCAGCGTCGCGAGGGAGAATAGCCAGCGCGCTGGTCGGCGTCGCGTTCTTCTTCCGTCTCGGGCCGGAGAAGGCGGCCCGTGGTCGCCGCTCTTATTTCTGAATTATGACCGGGGCTATTTATCAAAGGAATGCCGGGGGCGCCCCCGGGCCATCTCTATTGCTTTTGGACGATCCCACCCCACCGCTCGCCAGCCCCGTCCTGACCGAACTCGCCCCCTTCTCCGCCCACCGATCGGGACACAACGCGCGCTGAGAACGAAGTAGGCAAGCCACGCAGTCGAAGCATGATTTACTCAGCCTCGACCGGCGTTTTTTTTTTTTTTTTTCGCCGGACGTCGTACCCGCAGCCCCTCTCCCTTTTGCAGATTCATCTTTATCTGCAACTAATGATAGAGTTATGAAAGGCGTGTGTCTCCCCCCCCCCCCCCCCCCCGTCTTCTTTTCCTCCTCGTTTCCCGAAGCAACGCGAGCCCGTAAATCACTGACGGCTGTCGACAAAAATGAGGCGGGAGGATGGCGATAAGCAGTATCACTTCGCCTTGCCGCGACGCCCCCGCACTTTCGCGAGGCATTCAAGTCCCTACGTGGCATTCGTGCGCACTTTTTCTTTTTGGTTAGAAGCCATTATCTCTGTGTATTGTAATGCTACCAGCATTTCTTCCGGTATAACAGCGCGTAGTAGGAGTCGGCCTTGTTTGTGGTTTCCCCGGTCACGTGATGGAATTGTGATTAGCGCGATGAGGGTTCTGCACGCACCGTCCTTAAACACGGGAGGTCGCTTTCTTCTGGACGGGCCCTGAAGCCGTCCTCGGTTCGGCTCTTCCGTCATCGTTTGAGCGATGACTAACTGCCTCGGCTTACACAAACGGCACCGCCTGTCCGCAATGTGGCGATGACGACTGTCTCCTCTCGGCCATTCGTTGGCGCCTCCGAATACTCGAGCACTCAATTGCGCGCTTATTGCCCGAAGGCCCGCTGTAGCCATGGGTTGTCCTTGCAAAGAACGATTAGTCAACATATCAGCACATCGCAGGATTATCATTGCACGGCGCTTGTTCTAACGCTGTAGTATTCTGTTTGTGAATGATATACTGTTCTCTCAGTAAGTAAGTAACCATTGTTGGCTTTGATGTTTCATCAATACTACCACAGCCACAGTATTTCTTGCGTGATATGTGACCAAATCGAAGAAACTGCAGAAGAAACTACGTCGGATCCGTAAATAAGGAGTCAACGAATATGCCGGTTTCTCTGCTTGTATTCCGTCCTAACTGAAGATATGACTGTTTTCACAATATTTCAGATCACCTCTCAACAATTCAGGTGCCTCTATCTTAGTGTTATGAGGCACAGTAATGACATGTCGGCGTTACTACTTGTACTACCGAACCACATAAAATGGGTGTGCTTGCACAGACGCACATCATTTACTTAAGCGACATAAATTATTTTAGGCGGCGAAAATTCGAACGATGCGCATTCATAAGAAGATTGTTGGTAAGAGTAAATTCGAGCCAATTCCGATGCTGAACATATTATTAGCTAAGGTAGCCAGGCAATGGCAGAGGCCACTTACAAATAAAGAACACCGTGAATGAATCCCCAAACTCAATCATCTGGAGATGGTACAATTCTAAGTAACAGCAATATAAAAACAAACACATATCTCTTGTTTCTTGACGAGCTTTACATAGGTTGTTTACCTCTGCGTCACACACACACACACACACACACACACACACACACACACGCACACGCACACACACACACACACACACACACGCACACACACACACACACACACATTTGTGAGTGTAATCGGTTTGCTTGTACATTTCAACGGTGTATTTGTTGTAATTGTATTTTTAAGTTTGCTTGTGTTTTCAATAGCGTATTTTTCTTGAAAAAATATACTTGAAGATGCTTCACGTGTGCACAATGCTGCATTTTTCTTTTTGACTGCCTGCAATAACCTTCAAGAGAGAGGTCACAGTATTTCTTAAATAAATTAAAAAAAATGGCTGTGAGCCATGCGAAAAGTAAAAAAAATCTGAGGTAGCTAGCATCGTAATGGTAAATGGCTCGCTAGCTTTTAACATATCAAGGTAATTTTGTCACTTGACGTTTGGATTCAGCACGTTCAAAAGAAGATGACCAAACATTACCTGCTAAAACCCTGTCTCAGAACCGACAGTTTCCTTTTGAGATAATCCACGGAGAGAAAGTTACCACTTTTTTTCACACTGTCATTATTTATGACAAATTCGTTGCCAAATACGAATGTTTAATCATTTTAGTAGCCTAGCTTGCTACTCGTCTACTTAGCTTGCTGAACTTTATTACTCGTGTAGTGGGCAGAACGACCGGAACAGCATACAAGTCAGAATTCATCCTGTTTGTGGCTTATATTCGAAGTAGCGCCTTGGCACTCGGCGAAATTACACGCACTGTAATTGGAGGAGCCTAACAGAAGCAAGTGGCCCGTGATGCGGCAGGGCGTCATTGATAGCTAATGGGCCTCGGTGCACAACGGCAGTGGAAAGTGCCAATTAATTACCGTGTTTTCGCGACCACTCCTTCTAACAAAGACTACATTCACACAAGAAGGAACTGTTGTTGTAGCATACATGCATTTCTTTTTTTCCTGGCGCAGAGCAGCTACTTCTATGCGCAACACTCTCAACGGGTTCGGTGCCGGCCATTATGAATGAATGAATGAATTCTGGCACTTTACGTGCCAAAACCACGATTTCATCATGAGGCACGCAATAGTGGAAGCCTCCGGATTAATTTGGACCATCAGAGGATCTTTAGTACGCCCCCAATGCATGGGACATGGGCGTCTTTGCATTTCGCTCCCATCGAAATGTGACCGCCGCGACCAGAATTCGATCTCGTGACCTCGTGCTTAGCAGCGCAACACCATAGCCTCTAAGCCACCACGGCGGATGCCGGGCATTCTGTGAGTAAGTGTTGCGAGCGTGTATTGTTAACGTATGGGAACTGAGCAGAAACGGTTGGTGTAAAGATAACCAAAGAGAGAGAGAGAGAGAGAGAGAGATGAAGAGCAAAGGCAGGGAGGTTAACCAGATATTAGTCTCCAGTTTGCTACCCTAGACTGGGGTTGGGAGATAGGAGTTAGAAAGAGGACAGAGAGGAAAGGGTTTAAAAAAGTTTAAAAAAACACACACCGAGACACACACGCAGGGCGTTCCAGTTCGAGACGTTCACAAAGGCTGGTAGATCGCAAGAAGTGCAGTATACCGAAAATCGCCGTTTGCATATACCAGGTGATCATATTTAATTTTACAGAATTTAAAAAAAAATCGCTTTTGCGGATAGCGTAATTCTAGTTATTGAGCAGGACTTTTCCAAATCAAAACACATATTCAGCTAATTATTTTATTTATTTATACATACTGCAGCCTCAATGACGCTATTGCAGGATTGGGACGAACAACAAACATGCAAGCATTTATAAACGAGCTTGCGTGAACTATTTCAGTGGTAGTGAATGGATGTCGCCCGGTAATGAATTACAGACTTCAATTGTTGATGAAAAAAAAAAGCTGTTATTAAAGGAATCAGTGCGGGCAAAAAAGGTTGAGATATTCAAAGCACGGTGACTCCTCGTACATTATGGTTTTGGAAAAAGTCATAGCTATATAGAGAGGAGAGGCGAGGAGAATTGATTAACGTGTGAATGAATTTTAGGCATTCAAGTTTTCGACGCTTTGCAAGAGGAATGAAACCAAGGAGGGGAAGAGAGTTATACGGCAAGAATTCCTTCTCATATCTCCTACAAACAAAATGCACTGCCTTTTTTTGCACTGATTCTAGTTTTTTACGTCACGGTTTTTGTGTAGATTCCATACAAGGCAGCCATAGTCGAAGATACGGCAAATGAGATTTTTATATGTAAGAAGTTTAGTTTCTTGAGGAGCAAGACGCAGCGTAAGATGCGAGTAACATAGTCTATTAAGGGCCTTGTTAAAGGTGATATCAATGTGTTTCGACCGTGACAAATCGTGTGTTAGTAGGATACCTAAATATTTGAATTCGAAGACCCTATTTAAAGTAATATTGCCAAATGCATAGGCAAAGCAGGAAGGGGATGAGCGTCGTGTAAAGGACATGGAGATAGTTTTGGACAAGTTGATATTAATTTGCCATGCTTTGGACCAGTTACAATAGTCATCGAATAATTGTTAAGGACAGCATGATCAGTAGGAGATTTAATGGTATGATATAAAACACAATCATCTACAAAAAGGCATATTTTAATAGATGTGTGTAGGGAGAGACCATTACTATAAAGCAGGAATAAATAGGACCAGTACATAGAACTGTACAGTACAGTACATTTCCCTGGGGAACCCCTGATGAAACAGGCATCAAGAGTGAGTTAGTACAGTTGAAACATACATATGTGAACGCTGGGAAAGAAAGTCCGATATCCAGCCAACCAACGACGCAATATTTTAGTGTAGCGAACAACTTGTGCATAAGTTTAGGGTGTGAGACAGTGTCGAAGGTTTTTGCAAAGTCTATAAAAATAGCATCAATCTCGTTACCTATGTCGAAAGAGCTGCTGATGTCTTGAACGAATTCTGTCAGTTCTCTTATAGTGCTAAGGCCACGTCTAAAACCATGCTGGAAAGTGCATAAAATTTTGTTAGTTTGAGAAATTCCATAATATTTTTAAAGACAATGTGTTCGAGTAATTTACATGAGTGTGCTGTTAAGGAGATTGGCCTATAGATAACAATTGAACGTTATATAGGAATATAAACTAATTAACTTCTTCATTAATTACTTGACGGCACGTATTGCAATTTACTAATTAGAGCCGGCACCCTTGCATGGCGATATATTCACTTAGAATGAATTTTCAGGGTGACACAAGTTTTTCGGCTCCTCTGTCCGCTGTGTACGCAGCCAACATTTTCAGGCTTCTTTTTTATCGTAAGAAGTTCTTATCAATTGTAAGGCTGTTGTACCGTTTTCGTTGAAGGTTTAGAGCGCGCTAATTCTGTAAGCGCTGTAGAATTCTATAGATCTTACACTACGTCAAAGCAATAATTCTGTTTGGCGTGTCAAGCTGCTTTGCAGTATGGGCGCTTATGCAAAGGGACACTCTGCGCCATGCCTCAGCATACCACTTCGGAGTGTGACAGACGAAAGCTAAGCTGTCAAAATCTAAGATAGCACGAACGGGATAAGGAGAAAGGAAACGACAATCACACCTCCTTGTACGTTCCGTCCACGTCTCATTCGCGCTTTTTTCGGTATGACCTCTTACCAACTCGCGCAGTCGACTATCCTTTCAAAGCTGTATGCTGAACCGCCGGGCGTTATGTGGACGGGTTATGCCGGCGCAGACGCAGCACACGCAGCGAAAATTGGCTCGCTTCTCACGGCGCTGCTGGTCCCGCGTACTCTGCTGGAGGAAAACAAAGGCGCCAAGTGAGCGAGCGCTCTCAGATTGATGGCGTCGGGCAGCGCGCACGAGGCCACGAGACCAAGACAAATGGCGCCTCATCTGCGACGGATCCGTCTCGCGCTGCCGCTTATCCATTTTCGCCAGCGGCGCAGCGCGGGAAACTGTCGCGTGACTCTCCTCCGTTCAGCCCTTCAACCGATGGGGGCGTCCATTTTCTATCTCACCCGGGTTGCGAAGTAGTTGGGTTCACCCCTTCTTCTCGAAAGCTCCTTGCACGCAGAAGAACGCGCGTAAGTTGATGCTACTCTTCCAAGAATCAGCGTTGATGGCGAAGTTTGGGCGAGGCAGCCCAACCGCGTAAAAGTTCAGGGTGGTCTAAAGGCCAACTGGCTTTAAGCAAGGAGTGTCTACAACAACGCGTACAAAAGTAATGCCTCCCACGGAAAAAGACAATTGATCAACGTGAAACGCGGGAAATATATTGCATCGTATACTGATAATTTTGCTCTCCTTATGCAGCGTCGGCTGTCCACTTCTCGTGACAGCTTCATCTCAACCTCTAACAGTGCAGGTTTCGATGTATCGGGAGAGTCGCGAGCTACTGCGCAACAGTATCAATCGCAATGAAGGCATCAGCCCACCACCACGCCCAGCGTGCAATAAGTTGGCCGTAAGCGCACTTCCGTCGCTTTACCATGGTCTCTTTGCCTTTTTTGTCAACCGGTGGGTGAATGAGATGTCTTACGCGTGAGCGTAGATGGTCCGTTTGTGAAATCGGCGGTGTTTGAACCCGCGCGAGGAACGTGCGCCGGGCGATGCAGAATCGCCGCGCTCGCGCCCTTTGCGCTTGTGCTTCGACGACGCGCTGCTCGCGGTGCACGTTCGCGGCGTCCGTGGACGCCTGCGCGTAACCCGCGTTCACGAAGTGAAGCGCCATTGTAACGCTTTTCTTTATAATTATCACGCCGACAATGTACTTTAAAGGACGAAACCTTTAGACCTTAACGTCAACCTCATCTATGGACACTCATCTTCATCCGCATTCATGAGTCAGATATCCAATGTTCGTGTCAAAAGAAGCTCTAAACAGGCTTGGGCCACGCGTATTTGACAAGCATTTGTGTCCACGAACGATTAGCATTTGACACACTAAAGTCCCTTGCCTCGCAACCGACTGCAGTGTTTTCTTTACCTGCCGCATATGCTAAGCGCATCATCTCACTAAAATACATGCCTGTATCCCACGCGAGCCTTCGTATTTATGTGACAGTGCGTCCCAAAAGTTTGTGTCGTAATGGTGTTATTTTCTTTTTCTTATAAACTTTCACAACCTGTAGAGTGATGACGCCCATCACTTCCACCCCACGGCGTTTTTCTGTCATTTTTTAGCCCTGAGCTCTTTTTCTTTTGCTTCTTTCTTTGCGACTATTGGAGTACCCCTACAGCCTACACGTCACGTGAATATACAGTGGCTGTTGGCAGGGCTAGGGGTTCCGCGGGCAGCGCTGTAAACACGCTGGTTCGAATGTAAAGGTGGCATGTACTACAAAATAAAAAAAAAAAAACTTTTCCACGCTAGGGATATTCATAAATAAAGCAAGCGCCCGCCAATCGGGATGTTTGACACAATATTAGCGAAGCCAGCAGATAGTGAACAGCCCTATTAAATCCAAACGTACAAGAAGCTTTGTGAATTGGATCACTGAACTCATAGTCACAAAAATTTCTAACGCTTGAATCGGCCGTATGAGAGCGTATGTCAGCCAATCCTGATGATGAAGCGAAGGTGACCGGACATTTGCAGATGGCCCTTATGAACAAAACGTTCGGTGAATTGGGCCCCTGGGATGGCATTCAGCCAATTTCTCTTGCGCAAAGGCTTTTACTTATTGGCTGGCGTTCGAGCGCTGCCACTAATTATGTGAATCACGAGTCATGATAACAAATTGAATGCATGTCAATGGATAATCGCAAAAGGAATTTTATGTTTTGGAAAGCTTTCGAAATACTGGCACTGGAACGTTTCGCAACACCTCCTTGCGGCGCTTTAACATTCGCTTGTTTCGCCGGCCCCTTGGCTTTTGCCTCATTACCATTTATGATAGGGCACAACCATAAATGGTAATGATACGCTCGATACGCTTGCATAACTCAGCGAAAGGTGACCCAGTTCCTTCAGTCCGCTGTATTTTAGGAGGAGGAATTATGCTCTACAACTGCAGCGCCTTTCTCAAATCGAAAATTGTCATCTGCTAACCTCGCTGCCATTCCTCTCTGACTATATATATATATATATATATATATATATATATATGCCAGAGCGCCCCCGTAGTCGACGCCTCTGATCTTGGGTACTGATGTTTACTAGATCCAAGTGAGAGTGTTAGCCAACTCTTTTATATGTATATATATATATATATATATATATATATATATATATATATATATATATATATATATATATATATATATATATATATATATATATATATATATATAAAAGAGTTGGCTAACTCTAGAAATAGTTGGCTATATATGAGCGGGGGGCTCATATATATATATATATATGAGCCCCCCGGCGATGCCGAGGCTACTCCCTCACCCCCCCCCCCTCCCCACACACACACACCCAAACTGTCATTACCAGAGTTTTGTCACCCACATCAATTGAGGTTTCTTTTGGCTTTCCTCTACCTCTTCATCTAAAATTTTATTTGGGCTAAGATCTTACTGCATCTTTGTTGGCGCGGACGTGCACGGCTTTTAATTTATAATTTCGCTTTATTTCTTCAGATCCTGACAGTGGGATGACAAGCGCATCAGAAGCGTCAGCGGTGGCTGCTCCATCGGTAATTTTTCACTCCAACGTTGTTTTAAGTTTCCACTGTAAACGCCCTGCACATGAACCGTATAGTTAAATATGTACACAGAACAAAGTTTACTATACTTTTGAAAGAGGAGGAGGTTGCCAATTAACAGTTAATTTTAAAGGTACGGATAGCTTATGCGAAGAGAATGAATATGTTGCTGCATGTTCACCTCGCTTAAAATTGCTTTGCATGCTTTATTGACCATGGAAAAAACCTGCAGACTTCAGTGACCCCTTCGGCAGGGTGTTTTATCGTCGGTGTGTGAATGATATGTGTTTCAGTATTGCTTTTTTTTCCCAGTAAGCATAGCTAACGACTCATGAAAAAAACTTCTAATAATTTACAACATTTATTAGGGATAGAAACATCGTCACTTGCATGCAGAAGGTCATAAATATATGCAGGGTGTCCCAGTCAACTATGATGCACCAACATTTAAGAAAAGAGCAATGCGTTACTCGAAGAAAACCTAGCGTATATTGTTTCCAGTACTGCGGAGGAGCCGTGAGTAATTTCGGTATAATTGTATTTAATCATCGAACTTGAGACGTACTATCCTAATTATCAAAGTGTCAATAAGGCATTTGTAGGCACAGCCAAGAGACATATAATTGTGGGATTTTCAGGGACATACTAATTGCGTACTAATTTCTCCCGACTGATAAATAAACCCCGCGAGAAATGAAAAATACCACGTGACTGCGCTCCCACCCGCATCATAAAGCTACGCCCTCAATCAAACTGGCTCCCGCTGAGATAGTCAGAACGAAATAAGGAAATAAAAAAAAAAACATCGTGATCAAGAATTATATGCTGCGCCTTGCCAAAGTAACACGTCGCGTTTAGTGTAAGTTGGGAACAAGCTGTGATAGCTTTTCTCTTAGCATAGATAAAGTACACGATTGTTTTGTTTTTCTTTTTGTCACAAAACTTATCCCCACAAAAGCGAATGGACAACATCAGTGGAAAGGTTTAAAGGTAAGTTTTGTTTCATTCCAGTCACCATGTCTTTCTCTAATGAGCGGAAAGATAACATGATCCTTGCCTAGGCAGCTGCAATTGGCAGCAACAGAAAGGCCGGTAATATAATTATATCAGTCATGGAACTGTGGCGGTAGACCAAACGTATCGACTATAATCACAAATTGACACAAACCGGCAGCTTCCAGAAACAGCGCTGGAGGATTCCATCTTTGAGTCATAGCCTACGCACGAATTTTCTAGCACTTAATTATATTTTTATTTTATTTTATTTTATTTATACATATTGCAACACTAAGAGGGTTATCGCAGGAGTGGGGTACAAAATCAGCGGTGCCACACACACAGTAAAAGGGGGTACACAAATAAAAGGTATAAAGCAAAGCACTACTATAAGGAATATGTTAAGAAAAATAAAAACGGTCTCAGTAAATACACATATGTACATAAACATAGTGAGTAAGTAATACATGGTTTTAGGAATCATGGGCACCAACCACTAATTGCCTTAACAAAATTATAAAATGTCAATTTTCGTACGTTAGGGGGAATTTGTTTCCACAATTCCATGAATCGGGGAAGAAAATATATTTTAATTTGTCAGTGCGGACGTAAAGGTATGTTATATTTAGAGGGTGAAAATTCCGTGTGTTAGACGCTTCAGCAAACTTAATGTGTTCCAAGGATGAGCTACGTTGAGAGGCCTAAACCTTCATGCTAGCGTGTGGGACGTGGCCGCCCAGGTACCAGTTTTCAAGTAATCTATTTGGAGGATTCTAAATCAATCGGCCCTTCACCCGTACCACCTTAACCAGCACCAATGCTTAGAAGGTAGGTGCCTGCAGAATTGTCTAGGTTTCTTGAATGGGTTCCTAACAAAAGCTGGTGAGTCACCGGACTTCTTGAGCAACATCATGTGCACAGATGAAGGCAATTTTTGCAGAAACGGCCAGGTAAATTTGCGTAATGCATACTATTGGAGTGACTTGAATCCACACTAGGGTAAAGCGCACTCGGCACCAGAACCAGTGGTCGTTCAATGTGTGGTTTGGAATTTACTCCGGTGCTTTAATCTGTCCCATCTTTTTCGATCATACACTGGCTGGCTAGGGTTACGTGGACGAAATCTTTGAGGAGTAATGGATGAGTTTCTCAGCGAAGTCCTGCTGTCACGTCTTCTACTTTGTGGCATCAGCAAGATGGGGCTCCAGCACACAGGAGCAGCCGAGCACGAAACTGGCTGGGTGCGACTTTTCATGCGCAATAGATTGGAAGGCACGGGCCTGTGAACTGGCCGGCTAGGTCACCTGACCTCTTTTGACTCGATTTCTTTCTGTGGGGTTATGTAAAATATCGTGTTCACATGATCATGACGAGACGTCAGATGAGCTGAACTCAAGGATAACGTATATCTGCCGTAGAATTTCAGCGTCGGTCATCATGAAAGCCACTGAAGATGTGATAAAGCGGACTCAGTAGTGCGTAGCTGCAGAAGGACACCTATTCGAACACGTCCTCTAGGCATCAACGGCGCTTACGAATTCACAGATAATAAAAGGAGACTGAAATCTGAAGGTTTCTTTTTTTGTTAATTTTTGTGCAGACATCCTGATTGCCAATTTCGCTCATTTAAAAGTGGTACATTCACTTTCTTGAACGCGTCAGCTTTGCCTTTTCTCTACACGTGAATCACTTACTGGTCTGTTTATATCGCTTTTATTTTTTGCCACGAACCTGTTCTTGCAGCACGTATGCACTCTCATGAAAAATAAAACCGTCACTTTATTTTGGCTTCGGTCCGAAGAAAGCTTCTGGCGCGAAATATAGCTGCGTTCACACTATTTCGATGCGGTTCGAGCAGAACCGGGATTTTGAAACATGCTATGCTATTACACTGCTTTTCGCGTTTCGTGCGTAGTAAGAGCAGTGGTTCGGCTTTAATATCAAGGGGCTTTGGTTATCAATGTGATCGGTGGACCTTGAGAGACGGATAATAAGTGGGACGTGGAAGGGAGAGGAAGGAATAGCTGTGAAGCTGTAAAACCTGCCGTTGGTGCCCCTTCCATACCATTATCAAGGTGAAGCGCTGTCTTTTCGGGTTTGCGACAGGCAAATCAGTTGCTTTCGACCAGCTTATTTGAGGACGCTGCTTTACGATGAGGGGGGGGAGCGCAGTCATATGATATTTTTCATATTTCGTGGGGTTTGTTTACCAGTCGCGAAAGAAATAGTATGCTTCGCTGAAAACACCAGAGTTAGATGTCATTTGGTGGTGCCTACAAATGACTCATTCACACTTTGATAGCTGGGACAGTACTTCTGGAGTTAGCTTTTTAATTACAATTATATATCATCATGACCGCGGAACATTACTTGTACTTAGTAACTGAATTAAAGAAATGGTAAATTAATGGAAATCAAAGTGAATGAAAAAAGAAAAACAGCTTACCCCAGGTGGGATAGGAACCCACGTATTCGCATTGCGCGTGCTATGCTCTTACCACTTTCTGGAGTATTCACATGTTTATCTACTAGAAGTAACCCTGGGAGTCCTGTTCAGCGCCACCACTCACGAACCTTGGCCACGGACGTGGAAAATCCTTGCTGCCACAGGCGTCACGTGTACGTGAACTTTTTGGGTGCAGGCAACGGGTCAATAAACCCACGTATACTACCTGAAGGCACCATGCTGCCGTGTTCGAGACCCTCGCTACGTGTATATATATATATATATATATATATATATATATATATATATATATATATATATATATATATATATATATAATATTGTAATGATGTTCAATGAAAGGCGAAAAACAGCAGATAGGCAGCATCCTAGCCGAAGCGAACAACCCGAGCGCTCTCGCAAATCACAGCACGGGTCGTCGTCATCGTCGTCGTCGTCGTCGTCGTCGTCCTCTCTGAGCTGCTATCCGGAACACGAGGCGCGTCTGCTTCATTACAATATATATATATATATATATATATATATATATATATATATATATATGCATTCCGGGACATAGTCAAGCCTGAAGGCACGCAGTTGCGTTACTTGTTGATTGGGCGGGACGGGATAGGTCCGTGCTGCGTTTGGGGTACTACATCCTGCCGTGATTCGCTCGCAATCAGAAATGAAGGTTAGTAACAAAGAAACACTGCGCTTGCGGAGGATGCAGCGAGCCGATAGTCTGTCTCTACACTTCCCCGCCAGATATGGCAAGGAACAACAAGAGTAGCTGGGCAGGTCACATGAAGAGCTCAAGAGAGAAGTACAGTCAGACCAGGGCAACAGAAAATTAGATTGACTGACGAGGTCAACATCAGGCGGCTCGGCTTGGCAGACACAATACGATAGTAAAGGCGGCCTCTGGCTTTCGTCCACAATTAAGTTCGCTGCATTTGCTCGTAAGTGGGATTAATTAGGCTCCCGAAGAAGACAATAGTTACAGCGATTACGATAACGATAGCAGTGACTTCGCGGCGTACTATGACCAGAAGTAATGATCATATGGGCTCCTCGACTTTAAATCCAATGTCCCTTATATTAGTGTTCGCACTGTTCTGTGCTGACGCTTAGGCATATTTGGTTGCCGCCTCCGACATGTAATTGTTGGGCCCACACAAAACAAGATATTGTATTCGCAATTGAGAGCGCGAGCTCGTTTATTACAACATGATTTTATGATTTTATGGCTTTCGAGTCATCGCCTGTTGCTGCAATAGCTCGACGTTTACGTCGAGTCATTCTTCGACCGTCCCGCTAGCCTGTATGAAATCCTTCTTTTTATCCAAAGCAATAATGTGTAAGCACGTGCAATTTACGAGTCATTCTAAGATCCCGTCTCCCTCCGTTTTCCTCTTAATATTTTACTTCAAAGCTTCCGTTGGATCTTTTGTCTTATTTTGCACATTCCCAAACGTGATCGTCCAGAACTTGCTGAGGCAACGCTAGCTGAAATACATTTTTGATCGTTCTCCTTTCTTTTCCTATATTTAATGCTTATACACGCGAGGGGAAATGTTAAAATGATCTATTCAGACTTCGTCCACTGCTCATTCAAGAGCCCGCAAGCGCTGAAGCATCACCCGTGCTTCCGGTTCCGCTTAGCTTGCTTAATGTCGCGTTCGCTGTCGAGATAAAAAGCGGGAAGTAATGGTTGGATAGAGAAACGAGTAATCTCGTGAGATACTTAGGCTAGAGGCTGTGCGCATGAAACAAAGCTATCTCAAAGAGGGCCATAAATAGCAGCAAAATATATACACCACAATGTGCGCAGGGCTAGCCACTCGGCTAATACTTAAGGATTCCCCTCATGCACAATTCTTCTTGCTGTGTTCCCTCTCTGCCCCCTTCCCGTTTTAGTTCGGAGAGAATGGTGGAAAAGCGTTCTGTCAGCCAGGCGAGCCTCTGAAGTAGCTAGCAAGGAAGACTGAACTAATAAACTGACTCCTAGCTGTATTCAACGGCGGCTCCCGCGCTATTTAAACTTTTGAAAATGAAGTGGGAAATCCCAGAAAAGGTTTAATGTTGCAGACTGCCTCGTCTCTTTAACAGCAAAATGCAGCACCAAATTTCCCTACCCCTCTCTCTGTCATTCAGTTTTCTTTTTTTTTAATGCAACGCGCTGATGAGGCGAGTTGCCTCCGAATATATCTAAAAAAAGAAAAAAAAAAGAAGGCGAATATACTGAGACTTTCTTCTCCTCTAGATTTGGAAGGAGCACTTCTCTCAAGTACCCAAAACAAAGCGAAAACTTATTAAACTTGGCCCAAGGTTTTGAGCAAACGGGCGAAAATGATTCAACAGAATGTGGCCGCGCTTATCTTGGGTTTGCGCTTCAATTGCCACGCATTCTAAGAATAAGTGCAGTTTCGTTTAATTTTGAGTGCGCCATTTCACGAGTCCCTCTTCAAGTAATTTCCGACAGACTAAAATGAATGCCCAGCCGTAGATTTTAGAATATTTTTGTAATGTTCTAGATACAATGGTAAGCTTTAAAACAATGTTAGGAATCTACAGTATGATCATTCTTGCGCATTTTTGTTGTTTCGCAAATACGGTGCACGTATACCTATTGGGTTTTGTGAGAAAGTGCTTGTAGTGCGGTGCAATTGAATTAAAAATCATGTTCGGGTCATAATCTAGCGGCCTTTTCCTTTGCCACTTACTTTCATCTTTCGTTTTAATGAGATAAAGTAATCAGTGTGTTTTTACATGTTTACAACGAAACACACTGTGACATCTCGGCTCCACAACAAACATTTCCCGATGCCGTCGCGGAAAGAATATAGCATTGCTTCCAATAAAGATAGTATACGATCCAATATTTATTGCATTTCTGCCGAATTTCTTTCTCGCCATTATTGATTAAGGCATTAAAAAAAGAGGTCAGTCTAAGCCCCGGAAATCAAAAGCGAGCATGTGGGCGTCCGTAATTAACTACTTATCCGGAAAGTTCAAAGGTAAGAATAAAAACATTTGTGGCAATCTTTTGCGTCACACAAAATCTCTCACGTGGTTCCCCGCTGACATGGGATCTATCATGGGAGGCCCCACAAATCTCAATGAGCTGGCCCACTCCAAGGCGCGAGGTCTCGCTTTCCGCGACCATGGAGAACTCCAACGCCGGCCCGCAGTGGTGGAGAACAGAGATCAAGCGACCACATACAATGAAATTGCGCAGCACATTTATCTCGGCAGGAGAGACTTTCCCCTTCCACACAAGAAGTTAAATAGAGCGCAGGCATTGACCCTCAGATTATTACAAACAGGCTCTTATCCCAGCCCGGCTTTATTCCACAAGCTTTATCCCGACACCTATGCCACTAGTTCTTGTAGGCACAGCAATAGCATCGCTAGCCTAGACCATATGCTCTGGCGTTGCCCCTCGTTACGAGGCACAGAACAAATCAATGAGGACAAGTGGCTCTCCGCTATCAAGAGTCCCGATGCCGGGGCGCAACTATGGCCTGTCCAGAGGCCCCACGATGCGGCGGTCGGGCATGGCCCGACTGTCCCAACGTGGGAGCGGCCCGCAGCGCGCTGAGTCACGTACCTCAGGACATTCATTAATGTTTTGCATCCATCCATCCATCGATCCATCCATCCATCCATCCATCCATCCATCCATCCATCCATCCATCCATCCATCCATCCATCCATCCATCCATCCATCCATCCATCCATCCATCCATCCATCCATCCATCCATCCATCCATCCATCCATCCATCCATCCATCCATCCATCCATCCATCCAATCTTTTGCGTCCACATTGCGACATCTGTGCGACAGCATGGTCATCGAAATTGAAGACTATGACTTTCGCATAGATGATAAAAAATATATGCCATTGTTTAAAAAGCACTGGACATGAAAGTTATGGATTTCGTCCCTCTTGGAGGCTGTTATAATTGTTCATGCGTCATTAAACAGAGAAAGAAGCTACGAATATTGTCCTTCTCTCTTTCTGGTGTGCCATCACCAAACAACGTTTTCTCCCACAGAAATACTTCCATTCTGCACTGTTCACTTAATCTCTTTCAGACTAATTGATCAATGAAGAAAATGACTAGATTATGAAAGCTTGCATAAACTCATCATCCTCATCAGTCTGGTTACGCCCACTGCAGGGCAGAGGCCTCTCCCATACTTCTCCAACATCCCCGGTCATGTACTAATTGTGGCCATGTCGTCCCTGCAAACTTCTTAACCTCATCCGCCCACCTAACTTTCTGCCGCCCCCTGCTACGCTTTCCTTCCCTTGGAATCCAGTCCGTAACCGTTAATGACCATCGGTTATCTTCCCTCCTCATTACATGTCCTGCCCATGCCCATTTGTTTTTCTTAATTTCAACTAAGATGCCATTAGCTCGCGTTTGTTCCCTCACCCAATCTGCTCTTTTCTTATCCCTTAACGCTACACCCACCATTCTTCTTTCCATAGCTCGTTGCGTCGTCCTCAATTTGAGTAGAACCCTTTTCGTAAGCCTCCAGGTTTCTACCCCGTAGGTGAGTACTGGTAAGACACAGCTATTAAACACATATTTCTTTAGGGATAATGTCAACCTGCTGTTCATGATCAGAAAATGCCTGCCAAACGCACCCCAGCCTATTCTTATTCTTCTGATTATTTACTTCTCATGATCCGGATCCGCCGTCACTACCTGCCCTAAGTAGATGTATTCCCTTACCACTTCCAACTTCCAGTGCCTCGCTACCTATTGTAAACTGCTGTTCTCTTCCGAGACTGTTAAACATTACTTTAGTTTTCTGCAGATTAATTTTTAGACCCACTCTTCTGCTTTGCCTCTGCAGGTCAGTGAGCATGCATTGCAATTGGTCCCCTGAGTTACTAAGCAAGGCAATATCATCAGCGAATCGCAAGTTACTAAGGTATTCTCCATTAACTTTTATCCCCAGTTCTTCCCAATCCAGGTCTCTCAATACCTCCTGTAAACACGATGTGAATAGCATTGGTGAGATCGTATCTCCCTGCCAGACGCCTTTCTTTATTGGGATTTTGTTGCTTTCTTTATGGAGGACTACGGTGGCTGTGGAGCCACTATAGATATCTTTCAGTATTTTCACATACGGCTCGTCTACACCCTGATTCCGTAATGCCTCCATGACTGCTGAGGTTTCGGCAGAATCAAACGCTTTCCCGTAATCAATGAAGGCTATATATAAGGGTTGGTTATATTCCGCACATTTCTCTATCACCTGATTGATAGTGTGAATATGGTCTATTGTTTAGTAGCCTTTACGGAATCCTGCCTGGTCCTTTGCTTGACAGAAGTCTAAGGTATTCCTGATTCTATTTGCGATTGCCTTAGTAAATAGTTTGTAGGCAACGGACAGTAAGCTGCTCGCTCTATAATTTTTCAAGTCTTTGGCGTCCCCTTTCTTATGGATTAGGATTGTGTTAGCGTTCTTCCAAGATTCCAGAACGCTCGAGGTCATGAGGCATTGCGTATACAGGGTGGCCAGTTTCTCTAGAACAATCTGCCCACCATCCTTCAACAAATCTGCTGTTACCTGATCCTCCCCAGCTGCCTTCCCCCTTTGCATATCTCCCAAGGCTTTCTTTACTTCTTCCGGCGTTACCTGTGGGATTTCGAATTCCTCTAGACTATTTTCTCTTCCATTATCGTCGAGGTTGCCACTGGTACTGTATAAATCTCTATAGAACTCCTCAGCCACTTGAACTATCTCGTCCATATTAGTAACGATATTGCCGGCTTTGTCTCTTACTAATGATTCTAATGAACTAATGATTCGATAAACCAAGCACGAAATTATTCACGCTAACTCGTCACGCCACTCGTGACAGCGTCGGCTACTATTGCGCACAGTGATGCCTCGTGCGCTGGCTAATCTTATTATTCAAGCGCGCGATGGAACAAACCGACGGGGGAAAAGGAAGCGAGCTATAGAAAGGACGCAGAAATAGTACAGGGATATGGATCGGGTTCTGAGGCGAAGCAGCAGGCAGAAAGGCCAACGTCAATTACGAGTCGGACCGGACAAAAAACGGCCTCACAACGGGTCTGGCTGAAGGGAAGCTCGCCCTCTCGTGCCCCGCAACCACTACTCGGTGCTGGAGGCCCGCGGGATCATTTAGCCCGTGCCGGGATCCGCTCGGGCGTGGCACGCTCCTCCGAGCCGCTGGCTGCTCGCTTCCACCGCACCGACGTCCCTGCAGACTCGTACGCAGGCGCCGTAGAAACGTGCAGCGGCGTATGAAGGGCTCTCGGCGTATCCGCGCGGACAGGCCGGGGCAAGTCGTGCGGTATTGAGACATCGTACTGAGCGAGCCTGCAGGCCACGCGTACGAACTATAGGCTTGGTCGCGTCCGCGCTCACGCATGTCCTGGCACGTTGTGTCTGCAAATGAATAGTTATGAAACCTCGCAGGTGGACATATTTTTACTGCTTCATTGCAAACCTAAAGGTCAGCGAGTTCGTGATTGAAGAACTGCCGAATGAGAAGTTTGCATGCCAAGATCGGAGAGGACGTAGCGTCATCGGCTTGCATGTTGATACCGCCTTTTTGTTTCCCGTTTGAGGTTAGCTACTTCAGTTATGTAGAACGACACGTAAACGGATGCATGGGGAACACAATGAAGGATTTCGTATAATGGTACTGTGACCGACAGAGTTACTTCCCGCAAGACAAGCCCCTGTCATTGTTTTTCATCTAAAAATTGTGTGAGGAGCCGTGCATACATTACACCTGGTGTTCTCAATTCCTTGGGAGGTTTATAGGAGAAAGCTTATAGCTACCTGCTCGATAATAATGACTAACGCAATTTCGATGGATTTGGATTGGATTGAATGGATTGGATTGGATTGGGTGGATGGATGGATGGATGGATGGATGGATGGATGGATGGATGGATGGATGGATGGATGGATGGATGGATGGATGGATTGGTTGGAGAGATGGCTGGCTGGGTGGACGGATTGGATTAGTTTGGATTTTGGTAGAGGACTAGGAGGAGAGGGAGAAGCAGGGGTATTCTGCTGCTGAATTTCAGCTATATATAGGCTAAGGTGTTATGAGTGGTGGAAATCACACACACAAAAAAAAAATACCGGGTAAAACGTACAAATGAAAAGAGAACAAAATGATGGAGGATGACGTAATGTCCCACTGAAGAGCGACATCGGAACGAAAATGAATAAAAAATTACAATCCCACGGCATAAAAAGGCCACCACAACGAGAACTGCCGGACTAGTCTTTAATAAAGTTTCTTCTTCTTCTTCTTCGAATGCATATACACTGTCAGTACTTTAAAGAAAGATTGTACGAAAAAGAAAAGTCACAGGCCTCCGCGGCATACGCAGCACAGTCACAGCGTAAGCTGGGGGAGCGCCTCCATGGGAGCTCCATTTTCAGCAGCACACACTAGAGGCCTCGTGCCTTGTGAGCAGGTGCCATAATGCGTACCGAAGAGCAAACGCACGTATCGAGAGTACGCGGCGCACATGTCACATCCATTGGCCCGTGGCACGATACCATAATGTTGATGATGATAATTTATTTGCATGCTCTTTGAAACGAGGAGGTGGCAAATAGTCACCTAGCCTGCTTGACTTGACCAAGTCCTGCTAAATGCACTATGCAACTGCTACATGCAACTGCTGCGGACAGCGGCTACATGTCGACGCTACGCGGCGCGCTTCCCACATAGCGTTACAAGTAGCGCGATGCGATGCAAATAATAATGATGATTGATAATGATGACGAATATTTATCGGCATGCCCTTTGAAAAGGGGCGGTGACAAACAGCTAACTAGCCTGCTTAATTTAATCAGTTATTCAATGCATGTTTTCCATCCTACAATTTTTATACATCTCCTTAATCGTTTTCTTTAAGATGTGGTCGTGCGTGACGTCAGGCCTGTGTGCAGCCAGAGAACCTACGTTGAGACAGCAGGTGGCAAATTGGTGGGGCTGATCCAGCAGTGCAAAGCAACGTTGCATCATTGTGTCATGGCGATGTTGTTTGACTCTATGGAATTCGTCCCGCGCTGGATCTATCTGGGTTTGCGGCGGCGTGGGAAAACCTGTACGCCTTCAGCGTTGTTAATTCGAATGCCATCAAACGAAGTGGCTAGACTCGTGAGGGTCTTCGCGGCGAAGCTGCCGGACCGCATTTTCGGCGAACCGCACGTGATGTTGCTCGAATAGAAGCAGTCGTGCCTTATTTTTGGCAGCACGCACTGGAGGGCCTCTTCAGTGGAGTCTTTTTGCGTCGTTTTCTCGAGAACGAACTAAGCTATCCGCCTGGCGTCAACGGTGACCCGCGGCTTGTGCCGCTCTCTGTCTCGGCCGTCTGCTGAGCCCAATGTTGCCTGTGTTGCAGCAGCGCACGTATCTCTACGAGTCGCTTCATCTGCATCGGTTCTTCAGCAGTGAGACTACGTGGCGCACATGTCACATCCCTTGATACTTGTCGCGTTACGATGCAAGGGGAAACTTCAGGGTCCAAAGCACTCAGTCCACAGGAACAGTTCTTGTCGTTGTTGACCCAAAACAACAAAAGTTACAAGAACGGACTGTTTAATATCGCGCGCTAGTCACTTCTTCGTGTTCGTTATGTTTCTTCAAAATGGCAGTATATTTTTTGTCATGATTGTCCTTGCCGCACAACAGGCGCGGCATTTTCCTCCCTTTCAAAGGGTGCATCGTCCCAATGTGAAAGTTAAGCGTCTGCATGCACGAAACATTAAAACGCGGTTCACTTGCATAAGTATGGCTTGACATGCACCACAATATGTAACTGCAATGTAAAGGGAACACGTATCGACGCTACGTGGCGCGCCTGTGAGATCGCGTGACTTCTGGCGCACTGGGCGATAGCTGTGACGGACGCCGGAGGCGGCCGCGACCGCCACCGCCCCGAGATAACCACGCGCCGGCGCGTGCAAATGGCTGACGCCGTGGCTGGTCCAAGTCGTAGAAATGCTGGAAAAGGGGTTTCTTTGAGTTTTCGCGCAACAGAATTATGTTTTCTCGTATAGTCAAATTACAATGCAACGCTATCGTGTCTGTAGATTGTGTGTAAGTCGTACTTTACAATTTTTCTACGTACTTTAGCTTGAGAAATTCAATCAGTTCAGCAGCTTCCTTGCACCAAATGGAAGGCCTGGGTATGGGTGATTCGAAAAGCTTTTTGCTAAAACGACGTCCGACGCCGGATTTTCTATTACACGGTGCCCTTAACGCTATTACGTTAATTGCGCGTCAACGGCAATGTCTGCCTGGACAGTCATTTCCAGTAAGCGCGCTCTTCCTTGGCTTCGCTCCTTCTCCTACTGAGACGAGGTAGCGATGAGGAACTTTAAAAAAATGACTACACAAAAGTTGGCTTCACGATAGCCAAAAAATTCAGAGCCCGCCCACCCCGTGACGAGGAAAGTCCAGCGAAGCTGGCACCATGGTTAGTTTTCCTATGTCTACTGAACCTCAACGTCGCACCGGGGAAATGTTCCCATGGTGTGACCTCACGGCGGTGACGTGCGTTTTCACTGAGCCATATACAGGGTCTTGGTATGCGTCGCGCTTGCGTCTCGCCTCTCTGGCCCGGTCATCGTTGGTGGTACACTCGCTCGACGGCGCCGCTCGCACCGACGCTTTTGATTACGTCGGCGCTCGACGCGCGCGAATCCCTCTCCCTCGGGAAGAGCTTCGCCGGCACTACTTGTCGGACTGGGTGCAATAGTGAGGGCGGCCTCACGTTGTCGGCGCGCCCATTCGCGCTTCTGTGCGCGCCAACGCTCACTGTATTCCCGCTGTTCTTCCGATCGAACACGTGTCCTGCCCATGCCTAGTCGAAAGTGCAACTGATAGCGGCAGTGGCGCGATCTCTACTTTCCAAGGCAATGATACACAGCGATTGGTGGATAGAGACAATGACGTTTTATTATAGCGCGGCTACCCCAATCACGGCGCATTCTAGTGCGCCGCACAGGTGGCCACCGAGGAGCGCGCGCTGCGTTATGGCGCAGTGTCGGGAGAAAGACGGCGCTCGTGGCGAGGCGTATGCAAAACTTCGGAAAGAGGCGTCGGTGGTGGAGAGGAGCACGAATAGTTGGTCTATGTCCACGGAGACGAGATCCGCCAGAACCTAGCCATAAACAGCTTCGCCGTAAAAGAAGAAAAACCCCGCGCTTTCCGTGGGAAACCGAGAGGCTGTACTAAATATATTTGCAGGTTAGTGCGTGGCACTTTTTGAAAATAAAGAGCGATGACACACTGACACGTGTAAACATATCTATAGTGCACATACTGTTACACGCACGGGCTTATACGCACGATTTACGGACATGTTCACAAAGCGGGGGAGGATAATGAGCACAGCAGAGGAAGGCGTAAATATTTCAGTAACAGTTTAGGAATTGAAGTTATAGTTGGGAAATCGTGTGAAATAGAAAAACAAAACAAAAAGTGTTTAAAAAATAGGACCAAGTGCATAGCTTGCGACACAGCATGGCTGGTTTCCTAGCGGTGCAGAGGCAGGTAGCTTTGTTAGGCTCCAATTGAGCGCCACGCAACCGCCTCGTTGTACGACGTCGGCTGTTGACCGATATCGTGTTCAATGAAAAGTTCAGTGAGTGAACTTTGCATTGCGGTCAGTCAAATTTGACTGGTTCGCACGCTGTCACTACATAACGTGAACAGATTGGCACAAGCTTTATGTTGATATAGGGTAACTGGCTTTGTTATCCCTTCTGCTCATTTAGTGTCCATACTACTACGTACGCTAGAGCAGTTCGTAAGGACAGAACCTGACCAATATTTGTAGTACACACTCCCGAATGCGGTGGGACAATGCCAAAGGTTAGTACAAACTAGAAGCGTGTATGCATCCTACCAATCAAATTTTAAAATATGCCAACATATTCGCTCAAACAGACAAAAACCAAGCATTTAACACATTCTTCTGCCGTGTGACTCAGAGAGGTGTTCTAGGTCCTCCATTTTAAACATTTTAATTAGAAGTTAATGCTAAATTTTTTACCAAGCTACGGTAACTATTTATTGCTCATGACGTTTACTTTCACGTTCTGAATTAAATGCGAGTATTGTATTGACAATATTTGTGCGTAGAGGTGTTCTTAAAAAGAGTAGCCGGCCAATCTTTATAAACATCATACTATTAGAATAAGTAGCAAGCTAATAACAAAATTTGTAAGAATGAAAATCACTGCGACCCCAAACCTCGGTCAGGTGTACTTGCTGATAGAGAAATATTAAAGCAAAGCGAGAAAATAAGCTATCCAGTGAAAGGCAGTCTGCGGAGCCCTGGGGCCACCATTTGTGTTGTACCTCGTAAAGCCGAGTCGCTCACACTGAAGATCGCATGCGCCCGACGGCCACCTCTACCAACAGCTGGAGTAAGCTGTACTGCACTGAATTCTCGATGCGAGCACGCGTCGCTTCTTTGGATCCATTCGCCCATTTAATCTCCCCCAGAATCCTTTGACGACCGGCTATGGGCAAAAAGGAGGCACCTACCCTACGCTCCGAGCCGAGGTCTAATCGAGTGGCGGAAGGAAAGAAGGCAACGTCTCCTTTTCCTCTTGTTGCTGTGGCACATGTTGTAGCGCACATGCCTACAAAAGCACTGTCCGCGTGAGATTAGAATATTTCGCACATCGCCAAACTGCATAACGTACCTCGCATGCCGAACGTGTACCATAGCCTGGGTTTCAACTAGTTCACTGGGGTGCAGCATACCGCTTCTATTATGGCATGCGTCCATAAGCTTTGTTAAGTGAAGTTTAGTTTCAGTCAGGCCTTGTTCTGGTAGTCAGAACGAATAATTTCGTCTCGCTTTTGGCTTGTATATAAGAGGACTAGAAGGCACCAAGCGTCACACGCCTGCAATACTTCATGCATAAGCTCCCAGTGCATAGCGCCTCTATTAGAGCGGCGAGAGAAGAACTTTGCCGCCTCCGTTGTGTTTATTCGTGTGAACCATTACGACTTAAACTTCAAGAAGCATTACTTCACAACCACTTTCTGCTTACTCGCATATCATCGTCTCCCCACTCACGGTACAGTTAGCGGAGTGATTCCGAAACCCTGGTAAGAAAAAGAAGTAGATAAGAGATGTCCTGCCTCAGGTGAACTCTAGAACTTCTTTCAGGTATGGTGCAATAACGAAACGTTATCTCAGGCATTTAAAAACGGTCCTTTCTGGAAGCATTGAGCTCGTATCCTTCAACAGACAAAGATGTGATTGCCTAAGGGAAAGTTTAGTTCAAGTGCACTATTGTCTGCATTGTTAAGCAGACTTGGAGATATATTCAAATTTCCGTAACCAGAGCTCATGCAATGGTTGCACTTAGACTGCGAAGCCTTTGTTTTGTTCGAAAAGCGGAATTGAAAACTGATACGCTTAGAATAGCTGCAAAGCGCCAAGAGCAGCTGCATACGCATTAGTTTAGTGCCCCGATCAATCCGGCTACATTACGGCTTGTGCGCACACAAAAGAGAGGAAGGAAGAAAGAAGAACTCGACGTGTAGTCTTACACTGATACCCTAGTTATGAATCCGTTGCAAAAGTACTAACAGAAATTATTTTGAAAGCCCTAACAGGTGAGATACACTCTGAACATACCGCATAAGGCTGAGCCAAATCATGATGCGGACTGACTCTCCTGTCACTTAAGATATACACAGATCCACATACCCCTCTTGAAGAGATAATCACAATACCATCCGGAACACAATCATGCATCTGCATGCAGGGAAAGAATTTTGCCCTAAGCGACGCCAGCAACATATTCTCATTCTTACTCAGCAACTATTTAAGACAAGTGCCGTATGGCCTCCACTAGAAAGATCCAGAAAAATCTCGTACGCAACGCGATTCCGAAATCGCCGAAAGCCGTATCACAAGTAGGGGCTGTTCGCGTCTGGACGCTCAATTTCGGCGAGCGCGCTTTCATTTCGATGCAGTCTCACGTTCGGATGCGCCACCGCATACGCATCTTTGCGAGCACTACGTGGTAGTCCAGCCGCTAACCCTGCTCTAAAGCCACGGGAGCTGCTCGCGGTGTCCTACGGCTCGGAGGAGAGATGCGGCCACAACCCTCTCTTCCCCGCTTGCAAGCTCATAGAGGATCTCTACATTGTTGCCGTCAAGCGGAATGCGGTGGAAAGAAATCTGGGCAATAAAACGACAGGCCACACGTGCCCGACAACGTTTCGTTATCGCGATTAAAGCCGTTCCTGCGTTTACACGCCCAGGCCCCGGTAGCAAGGCTCGCTGCTCCCCTACCTGATATCGCTGCGCATGGCAGAAAGCAAGACAATGAAGGAAAACACAGGAAGGATGTGAAAGGAAGACCAAAGGCTAACAAAGCGAAAGAAGCTAGGGCGGTGTGTTCCTTCCCTCGCACGGTGTTCCGCCACTCTTTCGCTCCCTGCACAATCTTTATTTGCTTGTTGGGAGCTCGTGTTTTACGAGGCCATTGTTTTATTTACAACGTCACTCGCGCACCCGTCGCTAGCTTCGAGATAAGCCTGTATAAAACGTCCCCGTTCGGTCGCTGGACCCACAAAACGGCTGCTGCGAGGGGCGTACCCGTCTCCCGACTGGCTTGTCTGGACGTGGAGCGGCTGCTGATGTGCTCGCCGGGTGAAAGCAGCGCGTGCACCCTTTCGCGGCCGACTTGTTCGGTGGCCACTCCGGTGGCTGCGGCTGCCTACCCTCAGTGCAGTTTCACATGGAACGGGCTCGCCGGATGAACCCACCGTCGCTTCCTGCCGCCCGCTCTCCCCTTAACCCATTAGGAACGGAACGAGGCAAGGGGGAGCTGAGCACGTGGAATGTGGACACCGTCGAAGACAGCAAAACTATCCACATTCCTAAAACAAAGGAGGAAATATTGACAGGCACTTATGTATGCTTGCGTTATTTGAACACGAAGGCATTATCCCTTCTCTAATTGATTCTTTAGGTCCAGGAGACGTGGCTAAATACATTGTCGCGTGTTCTTCACAATTCTACTCCAATGCACTCTAATCCTCCTCGCTCTAATTAGCACCGCCCTTAATCCACATTAATCCACTTTATACTACCTTAATCCACTTTCTTCCCCCATAATCCACTTTAATTCATTTTCATTCACTTCATCCTAATTCTCTTTTCCTTAAGTCGCCTAACTTGTTCTAACTTTAATTCTGCATTACTACTGACGTTATACAAGACGCTGATGAGGTCACTGATGATGTTGATCTTTGGTACCACTCGTTGCAGACAACGCCGGCTTTTCTGCATTATAGAGCATGTAATGCTTTCGCATTAATAATTCCTTCCTGTTTCGGGCGTGTTACGTACGCGTTGGAATAGAAAGTGTGGTACATCATGAAAATTTGCCGCAATAACGCAGTCTGGAAGACGACCTGAGATATCAACCTTGAGTGCAAGGAACTCGCAAGTATATGAAAAATTTACAGAAACCAGCAGGCGAGAAAACTAATGGATCTGTATGTGCTTACAAATCGTATGCGCTTACTTTTCATCGCAGGATACGTGGTTTGTGTTCATTTTTTGCCTCCTCATTGCTGTTTGTGTTTCTCTTCTGTGTCCGTGCCTGTTAACAATGTTTCTGCATATCTTGCGTTGTCCGCGATATTACATCGTGTTAAACGCTGTCTGTCGGCTCTGCCCTTCAAGCCCAATGCGGCTTTGGCAGGCCTATTATGTATTAGTGTTAGCGGAACTCCTGTGTCAATAAAGTGTTATTATTATTATTATTTAAAAAAAAATGAATGCACTTGTGCGCTCTTTCACTAGCAGTTCAGTGGAAATGAGAATATTCCCATGAGTAACTTCACGCTGTCGCTTTTTAGCACCATTGCACCAACATAGGCCCGTCCAACGTTCTAGCCGACATCAAATCCTCCATCTCTTCACGAGGTTGCTGTGTGCAGCTAAGTTCTTTTTACCAGACCTAACAAGAAGTGATCTTCCTGCAAACTCGACTGGATTGTAACAGAGTACACCCAACTGTAGCACTTGCGCGGAACACTGCGTGCCTCCAGAGGGAAGATTGCATTCACAAATAATTTTGCACAATAAAGTGGTTTTGAAAACTACGCAGATCCAACGCATATGTGGCAATCTACGTGAAGAGAATCTTTCATAAAGCGTTTAGTGAAATGCTACGAATTTGCATATTTCATTACTTCGTCCTCGGCGTGGCGGAAGCTGGTGTGCGCGCATGTACTAGCGTCCGCGCGGTGCGTGTGCCAAATGTTATATCAGCTTGTGTTTGTTTATTTATTCTTCACATTTATTTTAAATGTACCAGCTGCCTCATGTCCAATCCCTCGTTGTCGTTATGTGCCATATAGTCTAGAAACCATATTCATCCTCAACATGCGGTCGTCATTTCGAAGTGCTAGTTGGCGTTGGCACGATATGTACCTCCCGCTTCTTGGTCAATTCCGCGTTTTGGGCATGTTCCATTGTATGGAAATAGTCATCATCAACATGATAGTCAACATGCGGACGCACTTGTTGGCCAATCCCTCGGTGTGTGTACGGACCTTAGTATGTAGGTCATTATCATAATCAGCGCGTGGCAACCATCTGAATAAGCTAGTTGGTGTTCACAAGAAGGAACCATACGTACTATTGTGGCCATAAAATGTTCGTATACTGCTCAGGATCGAGTAGCCACAAGATTTGATGGAGGTGAATACATGCTTATGCTTGCCTGATTTTTAGGTGTTTTGTGTAGGATGTACTGATATGGAATTTATTTTTGTATGGGCCCATGCGTGGTTTCTTATGTATTAAAGAAAAAGAAAGTGCGATGGTGACCTGATGTTTAGAGCAACGGACTGATGCGGTTGGAGGCCGAGGTACAAATCGCGCCGACAGACGCGGTACATTTCTTTCTTTTTTTTTTTCCGTGAGGGGAAATCTTCTCGGCGAGAACCCGACCAGCGACCGACAGTCCTACCGACCGACCTAAGTGAAATGACAGGCGAAGGAAGCTTCGCTTTAAAACAAGCGACATCCAGTCATCATGGCGAACATACAGCTGATGCTATACAGTTTTATCGACGAAAAGCTTTCTGAAGTCGACTTCTCACATCTTCCAATAGAAAATAGTCTTCCCATATGCACGTGGGCGTATGAACCATCATGAGATTTGAACATTTTGGCAGCGCAGCAGACACCACAAAGAAAATGAAGAATGGTACACTAATACCAACTTGTTTTCTTGCCGCCTGACCCACACCAATATGCTGTATTGGCAACATATTCAATTCTGAAGATCACCAACTGTCACAACGCCGTGTCGTTTGGATAAACCCGTCATATATCATTACTTTTTCGACTGCTTGTTGTTCTTTGGCTGTACATTTATGTACACATTGTACCAACTGTCTTAGCATGTCCACTATATTTGTGATCGATTCAAGCGCAACGACGATAAATTCTCGTCATTATCTCTATATGGGTATCTCTCTTTCTTGCCGTCATTTTTGTCTGTTATTTGACAATAGCGGTAAAAAATGTAATCGACGACAGTTGCAAAGAATGTTTCGCTTTAAAGCGGCGTATGTGTCACAAATTTGTGCATTCATTTAACGCAAGTAATATAATACAGCGGTGACTGTTGAGAGCAAGAAAGACGGAGATATTTCTCAAAGGTTTTATAATTACGGACAAAAGGGAAACAAAACAGACAAATGGTGAAATACTCCGTTAGTCACATCTTTATTTGCGAAGCTTTTATGTCTCCTGTATCCGCAAGGCACGTCAAAAAGCGGTTGACTAAGCGGTGGTTCCACTCACTTTCGCGCGACACACTTCGAAGACAGCCATTTCCCGCTCGCATGACAGGAAGCCGGAAGAGCGTCCCGGCCGATTACATAGAAGGGTCGCGACTGCAAGCATACTAAAAAAAAAAAAGACGAAAAGAAAGAAAGGAACACCCACCGCACTGAGACCCGCTGCTACCAAAGCCGCAGAGAACCGACGTATAGTGAACCAGCACGCGAAGACAAGTGTAAGCACAGCTGTTTTGCGTAGGTGGGGAGGCGGCCGTAGCGGAGGCACTCGAAAGAAAGCCAAGTGCATTTCTGGCTGTTTGTCTCCCAGTAGTTCTTACGGTTCCCGCGAAAGAGCTGGCAGTCATCTTTCGGGCAATCGTTGGCAGTAGCTACAAAACAAATAACTTGGAGCACGCATCGCCGATAAACAATGCACCAGACGCACAGCGATTTCAGTTTATTTTATATTTCTGCCAAACAGACGCGCGGCAAATAAACAAGCGACATGTAGAAACCAAGAGCCCATCTGCCTGTATGTGTACCCGGGAAATGTAGAGGAAGCCGAGAGAACGTAGAGCTTATAAAAGAACCAGCGAAAAACAAAACTTGCGATGAAAGCCAGGCAACTTGCGTTTCCAGAGATGCGTAAGACAGAACGGGTTTGGTTGGGAGTAAAGGGAAGAAAAAGACAACAACAACAAAGCATTAGCGAAACCCAGAAAGAAATACGGATATGCCTTGCCACGCAAGAAAGAAAACATGCGGCGAGCTTATGTTATAGGTTCAAGCTGCTTCCCTGTCGGGCACTTGGAGGAGAACGACGCCCCAGTGGTTGTAAGGCCGACAGTGAAGAGCGAGAACATTCGACACTACACGCGAGGCATTGCTTCGGGCTTGCTCAGATGAAACAAAGCGAAAGGAAATCAAAACGAAAGAGGGAACAGGCAAGCACGAGTAATGGCGAATGCTTGCGGACCAACTCCCAATTTAATATTTCTGAGTATAGCTTTTGTTATTTCTTCTCCGTTCCCCGAGAATCGCCCTACGAGAGGCGAAAGCCGCCACGGCAAGTCCTGTCCGCCTAAAGCGGTGCAGTGTTCGTGGAGCTGTACGCCGGCTCTACTCGGCTAATAAAGAAAATAACACACGAATACGTTCCCGCGCGGTAACCTCTCCAGCTTGGGTGGTACCTTCTCATGCTGGTTAAACTGGCAGGCCAAATAGACAATAGTGTAAACGCAGCAGAGGAGTGCTGAATGGCTATATGAAAATTTCTTGTTTACTTGTTACTTATTTAGCAGTAACGTACACTAGACGGTATACAGAATGACGCAGAAAATGACGTTTGGACTTGAAAAAGAAGCCGACAACGAACGCGGCTTGCGAGATGCTGTTTGGTGATCGCTTGTAACTTACACCCTTTAATAAAACATTTGCGAATCCACTTCCTGATCAGCTCGCGTCAACTACGTAACCTCATGTCACGGCAATGAATCACGCAAGAAAAGCAGACGTAAACTTGGGCTGCGTAGTCCTTAGATATTTGCTGCTGTGTCGCTTCAATTCGCCAACGCTGACTCTTGAAAAATTGAGCCGAGATGAGGCAGGTGGCGAAGCTCTTCAGGTTTTGCCCTGGTGCATAGTTCTAGAGAGACGCGTAGTGTGAGAACGAGCTAAGGAGCGAGCAAGCACGAGCGCGCGAGCGTTTGGTCGAGGAGCCGCAGCAGGAACGGCGCGGAGTAGATTGCGCAGAAAGAATGGAGGCACATAACTCGCTCGCGCCTTCCGGCGGCTGCTCGCTGTCGTCCGGCAGTAACGAAGGGGGCAAAACGAGGATAGCGCGCCGTCGAGTCAGCGGGAGCGCGCACGCATAGACGTCGTTGCTGCCGGCGGGGAACAGTGCCGTTCGCGTTTACAACCGCCCACACCGCCGTCGCGAGGGCGAGCCTGTAGCGCGGCTATCTCGCTCGCGCGCACGGAGACGACGGCATGCACGCGTGCCTACTCTCGGAAGAAAGGACGGGTTCGACTGCGAGTCGGGGAACAGGCGTAAGTGTCGGCGAATAATATAACTGGTCATGAAACGAACAAGGAGCACTCTTCCAACGAAAATATCCGAATTCGCTATCCCGTAAAGAGAAGACACCTGCCTCAGCACATTTAGCGTGCCCACCACCAGTTTCGTCGGTCAGCCAGTTTTCCTCTTTTTCCTCAGATTCCGCTGTCCTGATGCTGCGCGAATCCAGTGTTAACATCCAGTCGCGACTATTGTTACTAGAGTCATCATTCCACTTGTGTCCCGCATAGTGCGTGGCCTGGGAGAGAACTTGTATTATCCAGTAAGTAGCGACGAATAAGAAAGAATATTCAACAAAGGTACCCAGTTAATTTATTTATATTTCGCGATGAAATATGTAACGAAATATAGCTTGTCTGCTTTTCATATGTTGTGTTATGTATTCTTGGTGTTGCTTGAAAGTAGTGCAGATATTTAATTGTAGAAACGCTTAGGACAATTGCAATAATCATACATTTACAAGACCATGATAATCAAAACAACTGCCTTGAAGTCAATGCTTGGCAGGACGCACAAGTGTATTCTTGGTTTAAAGCAACCTTGCAAAAATTTGGTGTGGCCCACGCAGGCCTAAGATGTCAATTAGGTGATATATTCACTTGAAAATGCCCAGCTTTGTGCTTCCTGCAATATTCTCCTCTTACCCTGCACTCTACGCAATTACACACGCCTCGCCCACAAACAGAGCTACAAATACCCAAACTACATTCCTTATTGAGCAATACATGCTAATGACCTCTTGGCGGAACCTATTCGATTTTAAGCCGAAAGGATTAAAGGCCCGGTGTCGCCGAAAATCCGGTGTCGGCGTCGGTGGAGTTGTCTGACGAAAATTTCCGCATATATTCAGGTAAACACATGTGGTATGTTTTCCTATATGCCGTGCGGCATATTCGGGTTATATTGTCACATCATTCTATCACTGAAGTTGCTCATGTCCTGTCTTACATTCTTGACGAAGTTATTCCTCGGAATTTTGAGAATGACAGCCCACAAGCAAATGTCTTGAAACAAAACACCGACAGAGCATGCCTCTTATGTTAGATCTTCTCAGGCTTATATATTAAATGTACGAAACAATAACAGAAACCTGAAGATGATGTAATACTTTTTGGCGCGGCTGGGCAGTACATCCGGGATCAGCTCACGCAAGAGGACGCGTTTCTATCAAAAAACTCGCCTTCGTGCATAGCGTTCGCCGCCACCGTTTTTCGGTATAAACATTACGGTTTCATAAGCTGCCGTTGCCGGGAAGCGTGAGAAGCAGTCACAGCTCCTTGAATGCTATCGCGTTCCACTCTGAAAGGCAAAGCTCAAGCGGCCTCCAGATTTTCTTTTCAGAACTGTATGGCGGTTCATGAAGACATGATTCTAAAGTTACAAAGTCATAGATTAGAACAAAATTTAAGCAAGCGTTACACGTTTGCAAAACGTTAGGGCGAAAACCTGATTTCACATTTGGCAAATATTTTGTCACGATTAAGGTATGTTTATGAAGAATTGTGGCAACTGTCCATCAGAACGCACGACAGCACTCACCGAAATCGCTGCGCCTACTGGTAGTGCGCCAGTGCCGTCAGCGGCTTCGCAGAGGGAGTGTGGCAACGCTGGCATGGCGAGCGGCGTCCGAGCTAGCTGTGGAAGAAGACGACGACGGACGCGCGAGCAGAGGTACGAGCGCGTCTCTGTAGCCACGTGATGTATGCAATCAGGCACGCACTAGGCACACCCTTAGTGAGCCAGAACCGTGGAGCAGCCGTGGCTTCAGAAAAGCGTGCTCATCTCGCACTGAAGAGGCCTGGGCTCAATCCCCACCCAGAACGAAGTGCGCAAAATTTTCTTTTCAAAGACACTAATTTACTTTGTTTACAGGAACCTCCCTGAGGAATGTGACTTCACTCCGACCATTTGTTGACGTGATTTTGCCAGTGGCGGCGTCACCATTTTTCGTCACGGCACAGGTTGTCAAAAGTTACCGCCAATGGTACAGCCAACATAGACACCTAAGGCTTTCGCCTTAATAATATCTGGCATATTGAATTCCATTTAGTTGTTCGCGTGCAAGCTAGTTTATGTCCACTGAGAGCTTGAGGGCAATTGCTCAATCGCCAACCTTGGCTTCATTTATCCGAGCCTTCGTTCTCAGTCAGCACATCTATATCATCATGCTTTGCGTAATCGTGTAGTTAATATTATTACGCAAGGTCCTGCTGTTTGTTTTCTGTCCTTTTGCAATACCGCCACATTGGAAACAATTTACGCAGCTGAAAACACCAGTCACTTTTGTCCTGTAAAGCGTGCTTCTTTACATAATAAACGTTAGTGCGGTGAACCATTCATGGTCTTTGGCGAGAATTTTAAGTTCTCGTGTAAAATCAGAACCACATGCAGTGTATACACCAAACACTCGGAAATAGCGGAGGAAGTAGCGATTGCGCTGGCCCTCACAGAATAGGAATGCGAAGTCGTACTAAGTGACTCGCAAAGGGCAGTAAAGAATTACGCCAAAGGTCGAATTTCCAAGGAAGCCCTGTCCATTCTGGCCAAAGCGGGCAGATCCAAAACCGCGAGCTCGAGGATCATATGGTTCCCCGCGCACGTCACCAGGGAAGGCGACGCGCTCCCGAACCTAAACGAGACGGCGCAGCGGACGGCGCGGGACATGACCCGCCGCGTCGAACAGGGCAACGCCTCTCGCACGATAGCGAACGCTTATCGAGCAGAACGGGACAGGCTCACCAGATACAATGACATAACCAATGCACATTTGAACGCCAGAAGGATATACCGACCGCCGAGTCCCAAATTGAACAGGAGGCAGGCCGTCGCCTGGCGACAACTCCAGACGAACACCTTCCCTAACCCATTCCGTCTAAAACGTATCTTCCCAGATAAGCATCAGGACGACACGTGCAAATTGTGCCAGGAAGGACGAGCAACACTCAAACACATGCGTTGGGAGTTCAATGCAGTTATAGGAGGGATGGCAGTTACTCCGGAGACCCTGTCGTCGAGGTGGGTCGCCGCTCTGCGCAGCTCAGACCTCGGAATCCATACGTGGGCAGTCCAGCAAGCCCGTGAGGCGGCGTTGAGGCAGGGCCTTGACGTTCCCACGTGGGAGACCTGAGCCCGGGTCGCGTTATACCTTGCCGGACGTACAAGAACGTTGTATCCATCCATCTATTATTAGCAAATTTGTTCGCGCTGTTCTTGTGCGATATAAGGCAAGAAACATTTTGACGCAACAACAGTCATGGTTTAAGAAACAAAGTTCATGTATTTTGTCCGTCCGTCCGTGCGCTTAAGTTGCAATGGCTGTGCCACCGAAGCCTTATGTTAACAGCTGTTCGGATGCTTGCCGAATTCCCAGAGTTGCGCAAAATGATGCAGCAGGATGGCTCAAACCATGGGGCAGAATATTTACGTAAAAATCGCACGTCAACGCTTTTTTTATGTTTTCACGCTATAAGTCTAAGCCTTTAGAGTAGAAATGTGGAGCTTCAATAACATTTAATACTGGCCTTGTTGGTTTGCATTCGCGAAAGAATAAATAGCTACAACTAAGGAGAACGATGAAACAGATGAACGTCCTGAGTGCGTGCGTGTGTATTTCTGTGTGTGTGTGTGTTTTAAGCATGAAATGCTTTTAGCTGCCTTTGTCGGCTACCTTCAAGTGACCTTGAGCGGAAAGCCAGAGCCGTTATCCGCGCACTCAAACGAGAACATCCGGGCAAATAGCGAGAACAAACCCAGATCATCCGGGCAATCAGTCAAGAGCTCATTACATACGCTAGTTACTTCACAAATAAGTTACGAAAAATATTGCTGCCGTATTCTTCGAAATGTTAACAATACCACTCAAGCTGAAACTTCTAGTACGTTGAAGTTTTATTTATAATTTCCAATAGCGACGTTCAAAAGGCAGATAGAGGGAACTATACACTTGATCGTCATGTTTTGACGCTGAGACAAAGTTGCCTGTGCTCTTTTCTACGCCAGCAGTCCGTGACGTCCGCGGCGCGTCCGGCGATATTGAGAAGGTGCTGGTCTGGCGCACTGGCACAACACGCTCTCAATATTGAGAGGGTGTTGACTGGCCGCGCCGGCAGCGTGCGGCGCACCGCAGATGGCTGTTGGACCGCAACACGACTTGCGATGAAGTTGTTTATGTGACAGGAAACTATTGCGTCCATATGGCCCAGTGCACAGTATGGCAAGGTGCGGTGTGGTGTGGTGGGTTGTGCTGTTGTGAACATGCACTACACCCTTTTTAACATTGTGGCTAATATCATCTCGAACTAATCTGCTTTGCCGGTAGCCATTTCATGCTTACCTCTACTCTCGATTATGGGAGAGCAAGCATTTTTTTCCCGCTTTTGCACAAGTTGCGGATTCTGTTATTTCCTCCTTTTCCAATGCATATCTTACTTTGTTTCAGTTTTGATTGCATTGATGTGATAGAATACGTTGCGCGCTTAGATTGCACTGGCACACATTCGTTCACAAATACTATAGAAAGCTTTCAGCAAACGTAGTAGAAAATACACATCTTGAGCAAGAATTAACTCTACATCTGCGATACCATGAGTTATCATTCCTGCCGAATGAGTCCCAAATTTGCTGTGCAAGTTTCACAGCTCAGGGCCTCAGCTTGGATAATTGAATGCCTTAAACTTGACTGGACGTGTCTAAGAGCAACGGAATTGAAACCGCCCGAAAATGCCTCCTTTCGACTTAGGCGCGTTAAACGGCAATGTCTTTCTTATCACCTCAACTCTATCGTGTACTTCTTGTATAGCTACGTCTAGATGACCTTGTTAAACGAAACTTCTTTAATATATATATATATATATATATATATATATATATATATATATATGTTCACTCATTTTGTGCAGTAGAATATCAGTTATATCATCTCGGCAATGCAAACCGTACCTTTATTGCCACTATACATTCAGAATTTTCTCGTTTTCCGTTCGTTCTTTTTGTCATGGTTTTGCTAGTCAAAAAAGTATTCACGTCTCGGACACTAACACCCAACATCGATTCTTGCATTACGAGTGGGCGCTCAGCGTGCGAGGACATTTATGCAGACAGGGCGTAATTGCAGGCGTGAAGACAGCGACCGACAGAGCGGCTCCAAGAGCTCGCCTGCGAGCTAGCGAGAAAGACAGCGCACGCGAAAATGTCTATGCAGCCGTGCGCCAGACCACGCCTCCTGATGAATACGTGTGGCAGAGCGGACGCGCGAGCGCGCGTGCTGGAAACGCAAACTGAAACTGCACGTCATGCGAAATGTACGAGCGGTGCTTTTCCCCTACATCTCACACGCGTCCTGCTTCGTGCTGCTCACGAGGGAGAGGAGGCATTGGGTGGGGAGGAAAGAGCCACAGGAGTTCACGGAACGGCGGCAAAGCGGGCGCCATGGGAGCGGCAAGAAACGTCGAGAACGACACGAACGTCCATACATAATACATGGAGGATCGCGCGCTCGCGAGCTCGCTCGCAGTCGCGTCTATACAGATCACTGGCTGGAGCACGCACCTTTCATTGAGCGCGTGCAGCCCGGGTTTGTGTGTAGCAATGAACGTTTCGTCGGTGACATGGAAGAGCAAGAAAAAAAGAAAGATGGAAGGACGCAGTGAGCCCGCTGGTTTGTGGCGCTACGCGTCTAGCAAAGGGAATTGTGGTGGACCAGGGCATGTTTTTATATGTCGTTCAATGACAAGAGGAAAATAGGGGTGGAACTTTCCTCCGAGCCATAATTTCCGTGAGGGTGTGAGATCGTCTAGTAGAATATATATATATATATATATATATATATATATATATATATATATATATATATATATATATATATTTGCTCTTTTCGTCCAACAGAAACTTACTGCTCTCTACAGCGAAGTACAGAGGACCCGTGAGGCTGATGTGAACGGCGAGCTTTCAAAGGCAGCTTAAAACTTCAACAGAAAGAAAAAAAGTTAGGAGAAGGAGCGTGGGAGTTAAGAATAGAGGAAATATGAGGTTGAACACGTCGAGGGTGGGAGCGAAGAATCAAGTAAATCAGAGGTGTTGGAACACGCTATGGAGCCGAAGAAGCAGAAAAGAGCATGGATAGTGCCGGGTGGAGGTGGATGACGTAGAGGGGTGCGGGGAGTCTTTACGGAATGGGAGAACGTCCACGAAGCAGCAGAGTTGCATTTGTGAGCGCTGTTTCTCTTCTCTCTTTAGACAGGTGCTGCGCTTCCCACCTCGCTTCCAATCAATTCTCACGCAACACAGCGTCGCTTTCTGCGGTCTCTGCGCCGGCAGACGAGCTCACCGAGCCGGGTCGCAACCGAGACCGGCACTGTGCTAGCCGTGCGCGTTCTTTTCTCGTTGTTTCTCAATGCACACATCTGTTTGTCATACTGTGCGTGTGCGGAATCCCACGGCAGAGATTCTTTACGGTGGCTTGCTTTTACATGCCGCACCCGCAGCTGCGAGAAGCGACAAAGGTCGTCCTCAGATAGTGCTAGGGAGCTTCTTGGTCGCGCTGGATTCTGAAAAGAATAACTTTTCTATACAAGCGTTTGCTGAAGGCAACTTCAAACAACCAGTAAGCTCGTCTTATCACTTGGAAAGGCTTGCAGGCAGAATCGGAAGCAATGTTCATGAGACACAGTATGTGTAGGTCAATTTCAGGGCTCGGGCTGTAGTATTGCAGGACATATGCTGTAGAATTACATCAGGCAATGTAATCGGAACTAGCTTTGTAAAATTGGCAGAGAGAAATGTCGACTGTAATGCGTTTAGCATAGAATCAATGTAGCGACACGACGTATTACCGAATAAGGCGTGTACTGCAGCGTAATTCCTCTTTCACGTTTCCCTAGGAACACTCGGCGCCGTCCAGCGCAGCCGCCTGCGAAGGCTGCACGTGGCCTCCAAAATGCATGGCACGCGGGTGCGTGCGAACGCTGAGAAACGCGTCCTGCAGCAACCGGGCTCCCCTCTCGTGCCTCTTTCTCAACATGGTGTGCCATCTAGTGGTGCTGCCAAGAAGTCCGCACGCGTCCTCCGAGACGCAAAGTGTGGCGCGCAGGTGCGTGCGAACGCGGAGGATTGTTCCCTCCCTTGCCCCGTGGCCACTGGCAGATAGTCACTGAACCAAGTTGGCGAGAGGTTCAGTGAATAGCGGCACACACCCAGCACCTAGCGCACATTTGTGACACAGCCTGCTAAATCTTCGGATTGCTGTCCATGAGGAACGCTTGTGACGTGGGTTCGATTCCGTTCGGCGTAGGAGAAATTTAAGGCGCCGTTTTCGTCGTTGTAGAGTTTCACATTCCTACTGGCACATATCTAGTAGCCGCAGTTGGCGTCAAAGACGTTCATTGAAGAGCAGCACACACCTACTAGCACATACCCGGTGAACAAGGTTCGCATCAAAGAGGTTATTTGAAGACCAGTACAGACTAAGTGGCACACGCTAGTTTTAGCAATCTCAGTTAAACCTTTTTATACCCAGTGTTCCAAGTCGGCGTCAAATAGTTTGTAGTGGCCCGACTATTGCCTCCAAATCCGGCGAAGAAGAACAGGGCTCGCGTGTAGCGGCTGCGGCGTCGGCCACTCCTGACATTCTGGTGCGCCACGGCTGGCCGGCCTGAATAAACCGTGGCTACGGCGGCTACCTCTTCGTGCTGCCCTCCCACAGTTTCATTCAACAGCGGTACCTATCCAGTCCCTCACCTACAGTCACTCATGTGGGCATTACAGTAGTTTGTTGAAGACCGGCACATATAAACACATTGCCACGTACTCAGTGACCCAAGTTGGTCCGACGCTTTGTTACGAACTCTGTTCCCTCAGAACCGCAGCTAAATGTGGTGCCCATTAGATGATGGACTTCCCAGGGACCCAGGTAGGCGGAAAAACACGCACGAACGCACGCGCACGGCTGTTGGCCATTCGATAAGGCTGTTGGCCGGCTGTTGCTGGCTGGATGTTGGCCATTCCGATAAGAAAGGAGTAGGCATTTGAAAATGCTACTCCAAGCCATAGACGGACTAGAAGGGTGCAGTTACGTCGTTGAAGGTCGGGAGGAATACAGAGTTGTAAATTACGGTCTAGGGTATGAAGGAAGCTTGGCTGTAAAAAGTCAAGGGCACTTAGGTATCCCCACGTGGATGAATGTGAAAGCAGTACGACGTTTTCCCGATGACGACTCCTTTTACCAAACGTAATGATAATGTTTTCCCTTTGTCTTGTATGATTTCTTGCATCACTTGCCTTCGCCTTGTTCGCATACTTGCGTGGACGTCCAGGGGAGCCGGGCACATCTACTGACTAAGAAATCGAAGTCGAAGGTTCGTTCATCGGAGTGCAGGACAGAACCCACCGAAATCACCGCACCGACTGGATGCGCTGCGAGGCGTGGCATTATATATAGACCAGCCACCGGCGCGGTCTGTCTCTCTGACCACGCGCCTTTTTGTAGTGCCTCTGCAAAGGGAGGGGCAGTATGAGAATGCTTGGCATGATGAGCGGCATCGGAGCCAGCTGTGGAAGAAGACAACGAACGCGCGAGCAGTGACACGAGCGCGTTTCTGTGACCACGTGACTTTTTGTATCATCTCCGGCTACGCCACTGGATTTTCCACTTCATGGCCCATGCGACGGTTTTGCATTAAAAAAAATGCGGCCGAAGAACTTCTGCCCCGCAGACCTATACAAACGGGCTCGTTGCAAAGATTTCATCGCAGGAACGTTGCAGCGTAAAAGATAAAGCTGCTACTTGACTACACTGCCAAGAAGACTGCAAGCAAACATTGCAGGTAGTCGCATAGGCATCCGCCGCCAAACGGAAAACAAAGCTTGCTTTTGTTTTCGAAGGAATATACTGAAGCAGGGTTTGGGTACGGGCTAGTTGGTATTTCATTGCAAACACCACTTACAGTGCGTACATAGACAGGGACAAAAAGAACAACGAATACAAGTGCTGAAGAAGCCCAGAACTTTCGAAGGAACGCAGAACTAATAAGGATAATGCAGCATTACCCATGCTGTTAGTATTAAGAAATTATTATGGGATTTTATGTTCCGAAACCACTATCTGATTATGAGACACGCCATTGTGGGGGACGCCGGAAATTTATACCACTTAGGGTTCTTCACCGTTCACCTAAATCTAAGTACACGGGCGTTTTCGCATTTAGCCATGCTGTTTCTTCATTGCTTCGAAAACTTTTGTCGTTGTCGCGGTTCTGCTTATTTGCGATACTTTGCTTAGCAGACAGAGAATAGTAAGTAGGCTCTAACATTCGGTTGTTGCGAAATATTTGCTTAGTTTTGGATATTCTAAAATACCGAATATTTCTTTCAAGTGAAACCTTTACTAAGCACGTCGAGCCGAGTTTCGCCGTTGCCAGCAATTTGTCTTTCATTTGACCGCAGCTGCGCCGTAGCCTTGGCAACGCACCACCTAACTCGCCGCGCCGAGTTCCGCCGCCGCCGCCGGCGTGGCGCATGCGCTCTCCGCAGCCGGGTCACCACCTGAACGCGTGACTGGCCGCGCCTGGCTAAGAAAAGCGCCCGCTCGCCTAGTCAGCGCGAGCTTGGCCATGGATGCGAGCGAGGCCGGGCCGTCTTCTCTGAGCGTTGCGCGGGACCGGGAGGCTTTGAGCCGTCGTCGCCAAGCGGCGTCTCACCACCCCGCGGATATCGTCTGGCGAGCTGCCTCACTGGATAGGGTTCGGAATGCAACAGGCGTCGCACCGTCGAGATCAATATCGCGACCACGTTCGCTCCCTGTCCGTTTGTGCTTCAACGCTTCGCATGTTCACGGCGTCTCTTTGCTTGTGCTTTCCCTGTGGCACAACAGGCATCGCACCGTTGAACAATGCGTGTCTACCCAAGCCTAATCACAGTCATGTCAACCAGCGACCTAGGCACCGTCGCCATACCTGCTTTACCGATGGTAACTTAAGTATAATAATTGCAGCTAAATTAAAGGTTAACCAAGTGAAACCAAGTATTAACCAGGCTGAAACAAGCTTTCGCTTTGCATACCCATGCAGGGTTAGCTGAGCTAAACCGCAGCCAATTTTTAGAACACGAATACGAATAGTTAGTGCGTAGTATTCGATTCGTATTCAGAACTTAGAATGTTCGCCCTCCCCTAACCTTAAATGCGAATTATTCTCTTGCCTAGTCGGAGCCAAGCTCTAACGCGAGGCAGGTGAAGGTCACAGAGTTTGTCGCCGATGCGTGCGTAACCCCGTACACCTGCTCGCTGGCCTCTTTTGGCTCGGCGCCTCCCTGCTCCACCAAGATCCACGCGCATACATGCGCTCTACCCTCTTGACACCTCCTCTCCTTGTTCCCCTCGCCGGTACGGGTATGCGCGCCGTAAATTCACGTGAATCGGTTGCGCTAGCTGCGCTATGTTGCGCGCAGGCATATAGGGAGTTATGGCGCAGGCTTCTATATATATGTATACTTGCAGATACAAGGGACACTCGGAAGTATCAAGCGAAAGAGGAGCGGAAGAGTGCAAAGGCTTTGCGGAGACTGCAGAAGTATGCGGTGCCAACCGAAATGGAAAGGCAGAAGGCGAAGCGACGGGCCGACTAGATACGTGCGGCCGTGGAGCGCGAGAAAGAAGAGAAGCGACGCGCGGGCCAAGAACAGCGGCACGTCGAGCCAAAGCGGCGCCGATTGGAGTACTGCCAGTTGCGGGATGCGGAAGTGTACTTTCAAAAGCACTTTGTTAAAGACGAATTTAGTGCGGCGAGTAGCGTGTGCGATCGCATCTGGTTCCGATCGTATGTCGTCAGGGCGTGGCGGCCCGCGCAAGTGGCGGTTCTCGAGTGAGCGTTTCCCGGAAAGTACGTTAGTTCGTTCGGGCTTTGCGCCACGTGCAGGAGAGAAATGCTCCACATTGACTTAGTTAACCATCGACGACGGTATCTGTTGTAATATTTTTATGCGTCAAATATTTTACGAGGCCACAGATCGAAATGACTTAGTTACCCAATCATGTGCTTAAAGGACCGCGCGTCGGGTAACGCATGTAAAGGCGAGAACCTTTCTGGAAGAAAGAGCAGGCTTCGTCGTCAGATGCGAACAAGCCTTGAGACAGAGACACAATGCGTCAGCTCATCTTCAAATTTTAAGGCGAAAGCTTTATATACCCAATGAAGCGAAAAATCCCCCGCCCATTGTTATCATCAGATGGCACCAAAACCCACGTGGTGAAGTGATGACGTCACGTCACGAATTCCTACGGTGAACAGCACCGGCATCGTACGAATGGCGGCGTCCATACCCAAAATTGGATTAAGGTCGATTAAAGTGGATTAAAGGGGATTAAGGTAGAATTCTGGTGTCAAGTGATAACTTAGAAAAGGAATTATAAATCACGTACGCGCAAAGTGCTTCGAGCGGCGAGTCGCGCGGTGATATTGTGTGCATTCGCGGGCTTCTTTCAAACTCTGAAGAACAGTTTTATGTAGCGTGTACTGAGCAAGAGAAAGCTGAGTTTCTCATGCTGCTCTGCAATTTTCTCATTGACACTTCTCATCTAATTATAATAATTGTGAAGTTGAATAATTAAGATTTTTTATCTAATGAGGCGGAATGCAAAAAAAACATCATCTGAGTATCTACAAGCGACGTCAAACAGCATTGCCTTAGTTCGATCCAGCTACGTGGCATTTGCACATTTTTAAAGTTTGGATCGGGTTACGTGAAACACCCTGTCACTGTTTTCACTGTTTCCACTGTCACTGCTGTTTTCAATGCTTTGAGATTACACATTCCTGAACAAAAACGCACTCGCTAACTGAATTATCGGCACACATTGTGAGAGCGAAATCAAGGCTTATTCTGGGCGCAATGATACCTGCATCTCGCCACTTGACGAGATTTAAAGACAATACATACGAACTTGTAGTACAGGTATGACACACTGGCTTGTAATAATAAGGTTAGATATATGCTAGACAGTTGCTTTTACTCGTACTTTTTTTATTTTCTTTCTCAGTTCTCGGTTTCCAAGCAGCGCAGTTTGACGAGGCTTGCGCACTGCGGTCACAACCACGCCCTGAATTAGAAGCAGCGCGTGAAGCGAGAGGTCGGAATGCGGAGACAAAAAAAAACAAACAAAAGGGGGCAGAGAGTTCCATTAGGGCGTCGAGGGCGAGCGAGCTGCGTGTCTGCGTTCCGGACCGACTCCCCGACAAACTAATTAGCTCGGCTGGGCGCGACCCACTCAATGCGATGGCCGGGCACGAAGTTCGGTCAGCCGAACGCATGCCCGCTGTCTATACTGTATCACTGATACCGCGCAACGGTGTGAACGCTGGTACACGCGCTATGGTAGTAACCGACGCGCAGCAGAAAATAGTGCCGACTTACAAAAGCGCTCACGTTTGAAAGCCACACAGCGTGGTGGAGAGAGAGCCCGTAAGCATCCTGCGTAAAGTCGCGCAGCACTCTTGAAACTGCGAGAAATGCTATGTGGCAGTAACGAGTGCGCATTAACACGTAGTACGGCTTGACAAGGCTTGATGTTCACACAAAGAAAGTGGCTTGGTGCCTCACTGCGTTACTGCAAAAGCTTGTGGGGATAGAAACGTTGCGGTACACTTATGGTTAATCATTGACAAGCAGAAGACAACATTTGTGTGTTTAATAAGCGATATCATGCTCACACATGATACCCATACAAAAAAATGTTTGTAATTTACTAAGAAAAAATTAGGGACCACAACCTAGTTCTTGCTACTATAAGGCATTTACGCGACCAGAGCCAGGGTAACGTCGGTAGTTCTGAACAAAAAAGAAATAAACGAAAAAGACGTAATGTCAATATCAACCGCCCCAGAATTCCATACTACTTTTCTAATGCGTAAATTCATTCCCTACGCACACTAAACACATTACCCGCTAAACAGCAGCTACAGTGCATATGATTCGCATGCATACTCTGAATATTGGTGCTCACTACACAGAAACGCATATTTAAGCACTTCTCTGTTATGTGGCACTTTGCGCATTGTCGTGTGCTCGCAGAACTCGAGAGAAAACTGCAAGACCGACGCCAAAGAGCACAGTTTAGCGGTAAGCGAACTCCGTTCATCAGCAGACGCCACCCTTGTAGCTGCAACAGTATTGCATGCTATTAGTGATGCGGAGCACGCATGACTCAACGAGTGGTGGTTGACGCCAACGCAGCGACATCACCCGTGTCTAAAGAAAGGGTTATGGCGGTGCGAGCGTCACTGACCCGGCGGCTCCGCTCCCAGATGTGGCCTCGGCAGCGTTCCCTTTGATGTCGACGAGACGTAAGCTGGTCGCGAAGGCCACGTGTTAGTAATTACCCGGAGCATATTGACTGCCAGCGCAGCTCTAAACCATGCCGTTGCCCGAAAAGGAAGCCCTGACCTCGCCGTCTCAATGCTGCCGCCAGCGTAATGGTGTTCGCGTCTTCCGTTTCTGCAGGGTGCTTTCGCTGTACGCAAGTAATATCGACCTGGCTTTGAACATTGTAGCTAGCCATCCCCTCTCGCAGACTTCGGCGATTAGCAGAGGATTTGTGTGCTGTGCCGAGTTCACGAAAGAGAAAGTCAAGATAAAACAATATTGCTCTTCATAGAGGGAGCCCCACTAATAGATACAGAATCAGTGATTCATCATTGGACACCCACAGTTTCAAAGAGTGGCTACATGCGTGGCGAGAGCTTAGATAAAGTTCTTCGTTCTGCCACTACTGTCTATATATACATTTGCAGTCTTTCCGACATTGTTTCGTCAGCAACAGCGTGCAGAAGTGATAGTATTCGGAAAGTGTTGTTTCATGTGGTCTTAATGATTTCACAGCTTCCACTGCCGTGTTCTCAGCAGGAGAGACTGTTTTTTGGGAGGCAATAATACCGATCTTATTTCAACTTCAGATAGTTGGTGACGTAAAGAATTTATACTCAATCTATTTCTGCTCCTTGCACATCAGCATGCAGGTCTTGTTAAGATTTATCGACTATTGCGGATGAAAAAGCAAAACAAACAAAAGTGAAACACATACAAAAATTCAGCGCCAGTTTGCTGCTTGCACGAGAAAAGAAGTGTAAGGTGTACAGCGTGTAAACAGGGGCCGTATAACGTAAAATTATTCTAATATGATTTTATTCCAATCTCCTGACGTCAAATTTGCGTAAGCGCCGACGCAAGCATCGGGCCGTCACCCGTAGGGTTGTCTGAACAAACCAATCAAATGCTCCCCTCGTTCATAGGAGGTCACTTTTGTTTGCTGGAAAAACGAATAACATTGCCTGCACTGTGCGGCTTGTCTTATATAATTGGCTCAGAAGAGGCGAGGAGCATGCTCAAGTGGAGAAGGATTCGATGGGGCCGAGCCGCTGCACTGAATATTGATAACCGGATGAAGAGGGTGGTGCCGGCGTCTGTGATTGGTCCGCTTTCTCTTACTTAGCTTGCGCTGGCTCGTCGACAATCGCGGCGGCATGCAACGGAAGCTTAAGAATGACGCTAAAACGGATCCTCAGTAAAGAAGGGTTAGCAGAACGAGGTCCTAAACGTGCCGAAAGTTCTCGAAAACGTTACACGGCCACGCAAAAAGTTTTATTACACGCAAATAAACCCATGCTCTCCGGTAGGGGCGAATAGCCAGTGCCGGAGCGATCGGCGGCAGCCATCTTTTATTCCTTTCGGAACGGGGCAGCCTGCGGCTATTCGCAAGAAAATTCAGTTTTGTTCGGCATATTAATGCATCCTTAACGCGTACGCGTCACTTGGACGCGGTAAGTTGTGGTTTTGTGACGTCGCGTGAGAGGCAGGTGAAGTGGGTGCAGCCCGAAAACTTTTGAACAATAGCCGAGAGCTAATGGCAAAAAGGCGTCGAATCAGAAATAACTATTTTTGTTTTTTTCGGTCAAGTTATGCATAATCACTGTGTACACGTCATATCAGATGGGGAGCTATCGCGGTTTTCATGACGTCGCGTGATAGACAGGTGAAGTGGGGGTGGTCCAAAGATGTTTTTGACCAATCGCGATGGGCTGTTTGCAGAATTGGAATAGAAAAGTTTGGAATAGTTTTACGTTGTAGCGCCCCAGCTTGCGGACGACACAGGCGCATCATGCCGAAATTATGTCCTTTGAGTTATTTTCATTATATCAGCCGTTCCTCGCACTGCTAGAATTGATTCAAATATCATTTCTTTGCAGCGGTGAGATGTCAGAGTGAGTACATGTGGGCTTTTAATATTTTAAATGGCAGACTTTACTCACGTTGTAGTTAAGCAGACTTCACAGTACTTCTCTCGTCAGTCAGACGATCTGGAAACAAGGTAACGGGTTGAAGTGAGTGCTCATCATCACTGTTATCGTTATTTGGTTTGGCAACATATATACATTTGAAAGAAAAGACAAGGAAAGCAAGGAGCAGGCTGGCAACTGCCACCTGAAGGGGCACGGCGCCTACCTACTACTCATAAAGAAGGGCACAGACACATCTGCAATAAGTAAGTTTAAATAATACCTTTCATAAAATCAGGCAGTGCAACTTACCATTTTTTCTTGATTCAGTGAGAACAAAAGGTTTACACTAACATGGACACTTTAAATGATCAACTGTGGTAAAACAAGAGACGTCTCTGGCGCCACCGACACCTCCAAAGAAATCTTTTGATTGACCATTGACCTTGTTTGGCATTCCTCCAGCGGCCAAGATATCAAAACACACGTTTTGTGAACATTTTCTGAAGAGTTGCATTGAAGTACTCCACTATGATGGCAAAAGTTGTATTGTATCACCACTGTCAGAAGTGTCAAGGGTGTGACCAAATTACAAGGTAAGGCTTGATTAAGCATTTCGATGTTGTTCGTAAGATAAAGCTCTTTCGTCATGTATGTCCGCACAAGTGAACACGATAAACCTTCTTATCATTTGAAGAAAACTATAATTCAGTGCAAAGCTCCTAACAAACTACTAAGCCTTCTTCGATCAGTAGCGTTCTCCTATACAGTGCAAACGGGTGGTTAGCGTTTAGAAGTTTCTCTTAATAGAATGAGGCTAGAAATAAGATGGCGAAGCAATAAGTCAAATTGTATCGCATGAATTAAATCCGCTGTGTTTAAAATTCAATAAACAGTAGTCCAGTATGAACAAGGCTGCATGCATGAACGGCCTTTTTGCTTATTTATTTGCAAGTGATAAATGCCCTGCTCTCTTGTGTTGTAAGTACTCAAACACTCCTGCATGCCCTATAAATAATCACTCTAACTTTTCAAAGTCAGGCAAGATCTCCCGTTTGAAGTGCTGTTATTCCAGCAATAACCAAATTATAGGAAACAAAGCACTCTCGCGATAGTGTAACACGCCGTCGAACCACTTTCAACATCCCTCAAAGTGCATAAAGATCGAATAGTCGCGTCGCGGCCTAACCACAGGGCACGCTATGCCGGGCTACGTAGGTGTCAGCGGTATAATCGATCGAAGTCCGCTCAGCATTCTCCTCCAGTGGGTCCACCAAGAAAGTTGTACAAAGCATAATGGACGCAGCTGTGTCGACAGCGCTGCTTCCGTCTCCAGCCAGCAGACGAGGATTGTTTTCCCATTAGGCTGTCATCTAAACACCGCCCAGCGTCGTCATTTTGCGAGGCTAGCCTACGACGATACTTCATCATCGTCCGGCGAAACGTCGCTCGACGGGAACGAGTTGGACTATCCGCGCATCCACTGGAGCTGGCCTCTGGAAGCGCATGCGCGAAGGTCTGAGATCTTAGAGTAGCATTTATGCGTGCAGGCCATTGTCAAATGCATGCAGCGTGGCAGAAACTGCGATCGGTGTTTGTTCCACATGGGGCGAACTCTGTAAGATGTTCATACAAAGTAAGTTTTGTAAGTGGCTGAAGCAATAATACATTAAAAGCGTAATTGCGCATTATATGATCTCGTGGAAATATTATAAACAGTTTGGATGCTTATGAAGCTTTCCATTTGTAAGTAAATAACGTATCAATATATACAAATCGTTGCAAGTATATTGACGACTATCTACCAACAGTACGTGAACTTGTGATGTATAGATTAGCCACGCGCATTCAATGAGATCTGCATAATTTACATGAATAGCGCATGTAAATCCCTCCATTCCGTTTAGTGCCAGAGCACGAGAGGGACCAACGCCATTTTTCGTGAACAAGCCTCGGGCTACCAACCACCCGTAGAAGTTTTCAACGTCTCATGAGTCTTTATCCCAACCGGCCATCGGACTTGCTCAACTAGAATCATGGACCACATTAACACTCTTAAATTTTATGCGGGAGGCAGGGCTTCATAATCACGAGTAGCAAGTTTCTTTTTTTTAACGTCTAAGGGCTAAGTAAAGTGAAACAAAGTCGCTGGTTCAATCCCAGCCGCTCAGGCAGCAATCCGATGGGGGCGGAATGCCGACGCCACGTGGAACAAGGACGAAGAGGAAGGGGGAATACAACAGCAGAACCCTCTGAAGCGGGGCGCCTCGCTGAGAGATGGCAAGCCGCCCTCCTCAGCGAGGCACCCGAAGACCAGGAGTGGGCCGTCCAGCGGGCCAGGGCCGTTGCCGAGGATCTCGAAAGATTTTCTTCGGGCGATGGACCCCTGGCAGCCTAGCCCCGGGCACCAACATCAACAACCGTTGGACAAATAAAGTTTATTCCTATCCTATCCTCGGAATGCAAAAACGCTCGTGACCATCCCAGGCACTCAAAATTAATCAGCAGCCCACCACTTCGGCCTGCCTCACAATCAGGATGTGGTTTTGGCGTACGTCAAACACCAGAACTGAATTTTTCATTTTTAGCCTAAAGCAAAAAATAATTTAACTCCACACATCTTCGCGTAAAACTGTACAGACCCAATGTTCACCGGCAAAATAAATTTTCGTAAGGGATGACTGTGACTCCATAAACAAGTGTGATTTGCGAGTCACTTTGCTCATGAACGGCTTTGAGAATTAGACCTCTGATAATCTTAGGCTAGTTATAGCTGCCCGAACACTGAACGGTCCAGACTACACCCCTGTTGTGCCTCTCGTATAGAGAACTGATATACATAGGCGCTCTTTTGTGCGTCTCAAAATCAAGGGGCTTTAAAGGTTTCCTTTAATGCCGTTCATGCACCACTTCATTCGAGGACACCCCGTTCTAGTTGTTCCCTTGCTGCACCGGCGAGGGGCCCCTCAAATATCTTCTTTGCCTAAGTTGGTGGCACTCGACGCCTGGAAGCGACACTTCGGCTTCTTTTCAATCTTAATCTGGCTTCAGAAGCGCTCCCACCGAAGTGGGCTACTCGACGAAAAAAGTTTTCCGCCCACAAGCCCCCGATTTTTTCTCGTGGCGGGCCAGCACTGCTTGAAAGACCATGAAAGAAAAAGAAATTGTGGGCAGTGAAGGCGTGTGTGTGAGAGAAAGAGGGAGTGCTGCAAGAATTGCAGAGCGTTGGTGCTGCTTAGGGTATCCGCGATCCATCACGCCGTGTAAATGGGCTGTTTTTCGCCGCTACTGGCTTGCCTCACCAGAAGTGGATCTAAGTTATGCAAGAAACTTTTAAAGATAGGCCTTCCTTATTATTCATTGTTCCTTCTTCGCGAGACACGAAGTCGGGGTTTGGAACTTTTCCTACGCTGGTTAGTGAGATGTGCAAGTTCGCATGGTTTTCGGACTGTGGGCATGCTTCCGTAAAGCCAACTGCGCTCTGTCATAATAAAATGAATTAATAAAATGCAATAAATACATCAGATGTCGAGGCACAAAAAAAAAGACAAATGTTGGATTCTTTCGTCGTCGCCATTGTGTGCTGTTTTTCTAGAAAAGCGCAAGATCTTAGGCCTACACCCAGAAATCGGAAAAACAATAATGAATGGCAGCGACTTGAGATCATTCAAAATCTGATTTTTCCCATTGCGTAGAAGTCAGTTCTGTTTATTTTTTCTGCTCAGTTACAAATATCACCATAAATATCTCATTGTGGTTCAAAAGTCGTTTCATCAATCAAATTCGAGACGTCTTATTTGACGGTTTCTATATGTCAGTCGCTAGGAGTCATCTCCTTGACTGAGGGATTGGCACCGAGGCGTTCACTGTGGACTGTGCCAATAATATTATTTTGGTCATGTTTTAATTTTCGCTCAGTGCTTTGCATTTTGAGATATTTTCTTTGCGCCTGACAGAGTGCAGTTTAGCAAGGCAAAACTGGCACGCCTGATGACCTGTACTTACGAGAAAACTTCTGGTGTTTCAGAACTCATTCTATCAAGCGCGCAAGTTGTTTTGCATTGGCCTGCGTAGCCCTCGATTATCAATAAGCACAGGCTCCGCCAGTGAAGCAGGATAATTCAGCAGATAGCTAAACGAAGTCGGCCCATTAAGGCCGAGCTGTAGTAATGCCCACCACACCCGTTGTCTGCGGCGAAGGCAAAAGGTGCAAAGATCGGCAACATGCTAGCATGATAGCTAATGTTACGAGTGAATACTTCTTCACGTCGAACAAACCGATGTTCTTGAAGAAGGCGCAAGTCCAGACCGGAATGTACCATCAGCACTAATTCAAAATATAGTGGCTCAGCATACCTGGAAATTCGCTTACTTTGTGCACGAAAATGGAAGTCTACAATCTTTTTTTTTTTCAATTTTCCATGCTCACACGAGTCATGAGGAGCACTTGCACAAGCCTCAAATATAGAATAGTTATTTCTTTCGGGTGGGGGTGGCAACGTTTTCACCGGCTAGGTAGAACTGTATTCGATTATTAAAGTAATTTGTGCTCACTGGGCGTTCAGCGTAATCAGCAAGATGTTGTTGTGAAGAGCCTAGACGATCAATAAATACGCTCCTTGGCGGTTAGTCAGCTCGGCTAAGTGAGGCGACATGGTTGACGCTTATCCACACGGTAGTCAAAATGGCAACACTCCCGTTACGCCACGCTCTCTAGATTTCGAGGCCCAATAAAGAAGAAAAGGTGATGGGCAGGATAGGAAAGAAAATAGAAGGCAGGTTTAGGGGAAGTGTGCCCTAGCCTATTTCGAGAGGTAATGGGGGATGTGGGAGGCCATGATTTTGTCCTGGAGTGCCACTTTGCATATATGCTTATTCCTTCGTGAGAGGCTTAAGGGAAAGTTGAGCAATAAGACGTCCCTGCAGCATTACTGCTTCTTTGGTGACAAGCTTATTACCATTCGCATACCAATGTCAATTAGGGAATCATCCGCACCAAAATCCCTTCCCCTTTTATATGCAAGCTTATAAGACGTGTTGCTACAGGTATTCTGATGGGCTCCTATCCTTTTCCTATGGTGATTTCTTTATTGAGAAATACCGCAAAGCAACATATTTGATACTGACGTTACTCGTATACATGATCTTGAAAGTCTACGAAAGTGATACTACAAAAAAGGTCCATCGACCGATAGTTATTAAATTCTGCCCTAAGCAGAAGCCACTGACACTGAATTGTTAAGTTTTGCCGCAATACCATTCATGCTGCAATGCAATTAGCACGGTAAACAGAAAAACTTGGAGTTTAAGACATTTTAGCGTAATTTCTATGCACTCGGCAATGATGAAGTCATCACACAGGAGGCCCGTTTGCTATCTGTGAAACGTAATATTTAGCTGAAAAGCTTAAAATGTTGGTAAAATTGAGGGAGAGTGCTGTAAATTGGCAGTTGCCGTAATGCATTGAAGAGGTAGCTATTAGAAGAGGGGCGCGAAGGAACACACACGCGAAGATAGGACGAGTGCCCGTCCTGCCTCCTTCGCGTCTCTGCATGTGCTAATTCGCGGTCCTGTTCGAATGGCTATGCATCACCAAGCAGCCCAACAAGAAGTGGTCCTATGGCTGAATAGATAGCTATCAGGCTAGCACAATCAGCATCGACACAAGGACCTCGACGACGACATATGAATAAATGGTGTGATGAGATTTAAAATTTTCACTCGGTAACATGGGGTCCATTGACTACAGTAGAAGAATAATTGGGGTTTATTGCACTCTACGCCACTGTAAGAGCTTTTGATTACTCCTATATTTTTCGGTTCATGCTCTTCTTTCCTTTAGTGCTTTATTTTTTATATGTGTGTCGAGCTAAAGCTTTGGATAGCGGAAGCCAAGCTCGCCATATTTTCGCAAGTAATAAACATGACCAATCTTTGACAAGTTTTTCTCTCGCTGAGAACAAATATTCTAATGACGCAGGTGATTACTCTAGTGAGAAAAGGCTACAGTAAAGTTAGTGAGCGCGGGTTGCGCGCAAGCGTATCCGTGCTATTGCCTTTTTGTGTCTTTTGATATAGCACTGTTCTTTCTAGCTCCGGTTTATTTCTGTGAAAACCTAAGTTCATCCGCTGGTCCTCGCTCCCGGCTCGGTCGTGATGGAAGTGGACGACCCTGCACGTCTGCCGGTGACGGCGGCGTCAGCGGCGGCCGCCTCCAGAAAGCGGATCGGTCAGCAGAGCGACACCGACAGCGAGGACACCCATGTCTACTCTCAGCAGTGAGGACACTTCCGATGACGACTTCATCATCATCATCATCATCATCAGCCTGGTTACGCCCACTGCAGGGCAAAGGCCTCTCCCATACTTCTCCAATTGCCCCGGTCATGTGCTAATTGTGGCCATGTTGACCCTCCAAACTTCCTAATCTCATCTGCCCACCTAACTTTCTGTCGCCCCCTGCTACGCTTCCCTTCCCTCGGAATCCAGTCCGTAACCCTTAATGACCATCGGTTATCTTCCCTCCTCATTACATGTCCTGCCCATGCCCATTTCTTTTTCTTGATTTCAACTAAGATGTCATTAACGCGCGTTTGTTCCCTCACCCAATCTGCTCTTTTCTTATCCCTTAATGTTACACCTATCATTCTTCTTTCCATAGCCCGTTGCGTCGTCCTCAATTTAAGTAGAACCCTTTTCGTAAGCCTCCAGGTTTCTGCCCCGTACGTGAGTACTGGTAAGACACAGCTGTTATAAACTTTTCTCTTGAGGGATAATGGCAACCTGCTGTTCATGATCTCAGAATGCCTGCCAAACGCACCCCAGCCCATTCTTATTCTTCTGATTATTTCACTCTCATGATCCGGATCAGCAGTCACTACCTGTCCTAAGTAGATGTATTCCCTTACCACTTCCAGTGCCTCGCTACCTATCGTAAACTGCTGTTCCCTTCCGAGACTGTTAAACATTACTTTAGTTTTCTGCAGATTAATTTTTAGTCCCACCCTTCTGCTCTGCCTCTCCAGGTCAGTGAGCATGCATTGCAGTTGGTCCCCTGAGTTACTAAGCAAGGCAATATCATCAGCGAAGCGCAAGTTACTAAGGTATTCTCCATTTACTCTTATCCCCAATTCTTCCCAATCCAGGTCTCTGAATACCTCCTGTAAACATGCTGTGAATAGCATTGGAGAGATCGTATCTCCCTGCCTGACGCCTTTCTTTATAGGGATTTTGTTGCTTTCTTTATGGAGGACTACAGTGGCTGTGGAGCCGCTATAGATATCTTTCAGTATTTTTACGTACGGCTCGTCTACACCCTGATTCCGCAATGCCTCCATGACTGCCGAGGTTTCGACTGAATCAAACGCTTTCTCATAATCAATGAAAGCTACATATAGTGGTTGGTTATATTCCGCACATTTCTCTATCACCTGATTGATAGTGTGAATATGATCTATTGTTGAGTAGCCTTTACGGAATCCTGCCTGGTCCTTTGGTTGACGGAAGTCTAAGGTGTTCCTGATTCTATTTGCAATTACCTTAGTAAATACTTTGTAGGCAACGGACAGTAAGCTGATCGGTCTATAATTTTTCAAGTCTTTGGCGTCCCCTTTCTTATGGATTACGATTATGTTAGCGTTCTTCCAAGATTCCGGTACGCTCGAGGTCATGAGGCATTGTGTATACAGGGTGGCCAGTTTTTCTAGAACAATCTGCCCACCGTCCTTCAACAAATCTGCTGTTACCTGATCCTCCCCAGCTGCCTTCCCCCTTTGCATAGCTCCCAAGGCTTTCCTTACTTCTTCCGGCGTTACTTGTGGGATTTCGAATTCCTCTAGACTATTCTCTCTGCTATTATCATCGTGGGTTCCACTCGTACTGTATAAATCTCTATAGAACTCCTCAGCCACCTGAACTATCTCATCCATATTAGTAATGATATTGCCGGCTTTGTCTCTTAACGCATACATCTGATTCTTGCCAATTCCTAGTTTCTTCTTCTCTGCTTTTAGGCTTCCTCCGTTCCTGAGAGCTTGTTCAATTCTATCCATATTATACTTCCTTATGTCAGCTGTCTTACGCTTGTTGATTAACTTCGAAAGTTCTGCCAGTTCTATTCTGGCTGTAGGGTTAGAGGCTTTCATACCTTGGCGTTTCTTGATCAGATCTTTCGTCTCCTGCGACAGCTTACTGGTATCCTGTCTAACAGAGTTACCGCCGACTTCTATTGCACATTCCTTAATGATGCCCACAAGATTGTCGTTCATTGCTTCAACACTAATTTCCTCTTCCTGAGTTAAAGCCGAATACCTGTTCTGTAGCTTGATCTGGAAGTCCTCTATTTTCCCTCTTACCGCTAACTCATTGATCGGCTTCTTATGTACCAGTTTCTTCCGTTCCCTCCTCAAGTCTAGGCTAATTCGAGTTCTTACCATCCTGTGGTCACTGCAGCGCACCTTACCAAGCACGTCCACATCTTGTATGATGCCAGGGTTAGCGCAGAGTATGAAGTCTATTTCATTTCTAGTCTCGCCGTTCGGGCTTCTCCACGTCCACTTTCGGCTATCCCGCTTGCGGAAGAAGGTATTCATTATCCGCATATTATTCTGTTCCGCAAACTCTACTAGTAACTCTCCCCTGCTATTCCTAGTGCCTATGCCGTATTCCCCCACTGCCTTGTCTCCAGCCTGCTTCTTGCCTACTTTGGCATTGAAATCGCCCATCAGTATAGTGTATTTTGTTTTCACTCTACCCATCGCCGATTCCACGTCTTCATAGAAGCTTTCGACTTCCTGGTCATCATGACTGGATGTAGGGGCGTAGACCTGTACAACCTTCATTTTGTACCTCTTATTAAGTTTCAGAACAAGACATGCCACCCTCTCGTTAATGCTATAGAATTCCTGTATGTTACCAGCTATATTCTTATTAATCAGGAATCCGACTCCTAGTTCTCGTCTCTCCGCTAAGCCCCGGTAGCACAGGACGTGCCCGCTTCTGAGCACTGTATATGCTTCTTTTGGCCTCCTAACTTCACTGAGCCCTATTATATCCCATTTACTGCCCTCTAATTCTTCCAGTAGCACTGCTAGACTCGCCTCACTAGATAACGTTCTAGCGTTAAACGTTGCCAGGTTCATATTCCAATGGCGGCCTGTCCAATGGCGGCCTGTGGCGGACAGGCCGCCATGACGACTTCAAGCTTGTGCAGAGCCGCAGAGCGAAGAGAAGGAACACCAGGGCGTCCTCATCGTCAAGCACGCAAACAGTGAGACAGACGCAGAGGCCGGACGCCAATACCGTCATATTTGTGCTCCTGCTTCTCACCGTCAGCATGAAGCTACTTAACAGGCAATCTGTGTCGGTGCCATTGGAAGCCCTGGTGCCAAATGAAATATCGGACATTCGAGTGAACACCCCAAAAAATCTACTGGGGGTTGATGTCCAGCATGCGGCTGCTTCGACCACTCTACGCAGCGTAACGGACCTCGACGGCATTCAGGTGCGCTCTTACATCCCTCTGGGACCTGACGTAGTCACCGGCGTTATCTACGACGTAGACGTCGCCATCCTTAATAACGATTTGCCGATTGTTATCAAGCCAGCCAATGATGAGGTCATCGTTGATGTTAAGCGGCTAGGCAGTTCACGCTGCGTGAAAATAGCATTCAAGGGTAAATATATAGCCTCGCATGTGAAGGTGGGACACTTCAGACATGCAGTGCGGCCTTTCATTGCAAAACCTCTTCAGTGCCGCAAATGCATGAAACTTGGACACGTCAGCAGTGTCTGCGAAAATCAGGCAGCACACCCCCGCTGCGGAGAGCCCCACGCTGCAGGTAAATGTGGCGCGACTGTAATGAACTGTTCAAACTGCGGAGAATCACATGAAGCTTCATCGAAGAAATGCCCACATATTAAGAAGGACATGGCCATCTTGAAAGAGATGGCGAGAGATCATTCATCTCATCGCGAAGCCGCCGATAAAATCAGGAAGCGACGTTCACGTCGCCGACGCTCCTCAAGGAAGGCTCCTCAAGGAAGGCGCATGCCACTTCCTACAACACCACCTCCTCCTCCACCTCCCAGGCCAGACAATGTGGAAAGGACCGCGAAGAGCAAGTCCACTGAGAAGACCACATGTGCCGAATCTTGGCCGGCTCTACCGAAATGACAACATTCACCAACAGAATCACAGCAAACTTTCGCTGGACAACCCACGACGTGTACTGTCGGCGATTTGTGCGACCAAGACAGGCAGGTGGCTGATATGCTGCAATCGCTAATTAATACAATGAGCATTATACTGAACAAGCTGCAAACACCAGCAGCTCGAAGCGCTCTGCAAATACTGGATGCACTAAATGCAGTGCTTGCTAGCATCGTTTAAGCATCATGGCTCGATCAATAGTCCCCTTCCGCACTGAGCTTAAAAGTGCGTCGATCTTTCAGTGGAATGCCAGGGGTCTAAGGAACCGTATATCAGACTTTCGCCAATTCATTTTTACAAATCGCTTCCCCGTACTGGTCATTTGCGAACCAAATACATCAACTCCACTCAGACTGTCCGGTTATGAATCTTTCGTCTCGTCCACATGCGGTGCGAGAACGAAAGTGATAATCTACATCCGCACGGACTTAACATATGTCGCTAACGCGGTAGAGCCTCATGACGACAACCAATATGTCCGTCTAAATGTCCAAACGAAGAATGTGTCATTTACACTAATTGGAGCCTACATCTCCCCAGCGGGTCACTTTGACGGAGAACAACTTAAGAAAATATTACTAGTGAACAATAACCCCTGGGTTATCACAGGCGACTTCAACGCGCATCACCAGCTATGGGGAAGCGCTAAAATTGACTCCAATGACGGCAGCCCTACATTTCTGCGAGGCACGACCTATAGTAGCTGCTCGGACTTAACTTTGGTGTCACGGCGCTTTGCCTCGAGCGCCCAATGGTTTACGGACCTAGAAACACATGGAAGTGACCATATTCCAACATACATAAAGATTAGAGGAGTAGAGCAACGCTCCTCTACTGTCTTGTGTACAGTTGATTGGTCAAAGTTTAAGAAGAATATGGCTGACACATGTCGGGAAGGCCTTTCACACACTATCGAAGAAGCAATCGCAGAGACATTGAAAACATCCATCTGCTCGCTTACAAGGTCAGCAAGGCGAACAGACTTGGACATGGAACTGGAGAGGCTGCGTGCGGCACGCCGACAGGCGGAGAGGACGTATCGGCGCACGAAGTCCGTCTTGGATCTGAGGGCTTAACGACGCATACAAAAGAAAGTCCAGCGTCGCATGGATAAATTGGAAGATAAGCGATGGAAAATTTTCTATCAGTCGCTTGATTCCCGAAAATCGCTCTCGCACGTATAGAGAAAGGTTAGGGGTCTTCGCTCATCTCCGCATCAAAAGAAGCACTTTGCTGCTCTGGTCCCCCACCAGCTCCGCTTGGAACTTGAAGTGGCTGAAGAGTTCTGTGTGCGGGTTGCTGGGTCCGTGGCCATCAATACTGACGCAGCATTAAATGACATCCCTGAGGCACGTGTACAAGAAATGAACCTGCTATATTCACTCGAAGAACTCGATGCTGCGTTGGCGACCTGCAGGCGTTCTTCGACACCAGGACCTGATGGCATCACGTATGCTACCCTATGCCACCTTGGACGTGACGCACGTAATGAGCTGCTCAACTACTACAATGGGTCTTGGCAGAACGGCGCCGTTCCTAAAAAATGGAAATCGAGCCGCTTGATCCCCATTCTGAAACCTGGAAAGTCTCCGCTTGAGCTCTCATCATATCTTCCGATTGCGCTTTCGAGCTGCGTCGCCAAAGTGATGGAAAGAATAATTCTTGTTCGCTTGGAATGGTACCTAGAACGATTCAACATCTATCCGGACGCCATGAGAGGCTTTCGCCGAGGTCGCTCGTCCATCGACAACGTCCTTGACATCGTAACCTGGGTCCAAAATCAAAAGAGCCTCAAGCGCCTATCTGCAGCACTTTTTCTAGATATAAAAGGAGCATATGACAACGTCTCCCATGAGGCCATGCTGAACTCACTTGAGTCTGTTGGAGTTGGTGGCTGGATATATCAATGGATTCGGGACTATTTAACTGAGAGGCGCTTTTTCTTAGAGACCGAAGACGGCCCAACTTCAGACCATTACACCTGCCGTGGTGTGCCGCAGGGTGGAGTGTTGACCCCTATTTTGTTCAGCCTCGTTCTGGTAGGACTAGTGGAGTACCTACCACAGACAGTTCATATCTCAATATGCGCCGACGACATTTGCATTTGGGCTTCTGCATTGACTCGCCCTCAGCTAAGAGCCAGGCTTCAGCGGGTGGCAACCATGACGGCGTCTTATCTTCGAGAACAAGGCCTCAGTGTGTCTACTGAAAAGTGCGCATTACTTGGTTTTACGCGCAAACAAATGTCATTGTATCCTGTTTCCATCAATGGTCAAGCTGTATCCTATGTTAAGACGCATCGCTTTCTGGGCGTCATCATTGACCGCAACCTCTCGTGGAGCCCTCACTGCGTCTATCTGAAGAACGCCCTCTGGGTCTTGAGGGTATACTAAAGAATAAATAAATAAATAAAAGAAGTTAGTCGCCATTGCTCAGGTCTTCAAATTTCTTTGCGGGAAAAACTGGGGTACACCAGTCCATTCTATGTGGCAGCTGTACAAGGTTTTGTTTCTCGGACTCCTACGTTACAGCCTACCAGTGTTGTCAAATGCATGCAAGACGAACTTTCGCGCCTTGGAGAGCATACAAGGTCAAGCCCTACGCACGTGTTTAGGGCTGCCTCGGTGCACCTCAACAGCAGCAACAATCGCCATCGCGGGAGATCATATAATCCAGACACATGTAACTGTCGACTCTCTCAGAGCACAGATTCGCCATCTGTCAAGGATCCCCGACCATCATTTGGCCTCGCTACCAGCCGAGAGACCTCAAGCGGCCTTTTCACGAGTGACCAGCGCTCATCAAGAGTGCATACCGGCATCTTTTACACCAGCGGCGAAGCCTTCCTCTCCCCTGTGGTGCCTGCGACAGCCTCAAGTGAATTTTGCTATTCCTGGAATTACAAAAAAGTCCAATCATCCAGCGCCGGCTCCGAAGCAACTTACGCTCCTATTACTACACCAGACGTATCATGACCACATTGATATATATACCGATGGTTCGACCTCACCTACCAGCTCAACTGCCGCATTCGTCGTTCCAGCCAAGAACGTTACAGTTAAATTCAAATTGTTGTACACGACTACATCTACATCGGCATAACTTGCAGCTCTCCATGCCGCTATGATGTACATCACCGAAGAGCCAACAGAGAAATTGGTCGTATTTTGTGACTCTAAGGCAGCCCTTGACAGCATCAAGTCTGCATTACGTCACAGAAGCTACGAGCAGATGATATCTGACATCAGGGAAGTGCACCACCATGCTCTGGAAAGAGGACACCACATTATATTTCAATGGATCCCTGCTCACTGTAGCATTGTCGGCAACAACTTAGCTCACAAAGCTGCCCGGTGTGCCCACGAAGATACCAAGACGCGTCCAACATTTTTGGCGAGGTCGGACGCTGCCAGAGAACTTCGGCTACTTGCACGCAAGAACTCACAAGATCTCTGGATTTCAACGTAAACTGGACCCCACGCTACGGCTACAACTGCCATCTAGCCTTTCCCGCGGCGAAACAACCTTGTTGTGTCGCTTCTGGCTGGGAGTGGCGTTCACGAACGCCTACTCCTACCGTATGGGAATGGCCGAGAGCCCGATGTGCGACTCCTGTGGGTGCGAGGAGACCATCGAGCACCTATTGTGTACCTGCGCTCGCTACTATGTTCAACGCCTCTCTCTGCTGGCAACTTTACGCCGACTGGACTCGAGACCGTTCACCGAGTCAAAGATACTCGGACCGTGGCCACACCCGTCACTGGCTCGAAAAGCGATTCGTGCACTAGTGCAGTACTTGAAGTGCACGGGCTTAAGAGACCGTTTATAGTGTCCTTGTGTATGGTGTCCCTCCCACACGTAGTCAGTGCTTACTCTCTCCCTTTCTCCCTCTTTCTATTCCCCTTTCGCCTACCCCCACTGTAGCGTAGCAAACCGGTGCTGTTCTGATTGACCTCCCTGCCTTTCCTATCCTTGTTTTCTCTCTCTCTCTTGTGTATTGCGCGTACAATATTTTAAAGAATGCTTTGATTGTGTGTAAGTGCAGTGGCTTTTTCAAGGCTTATTTTTCAGGCGGAGCTTCTATTGCCTCACTCATGTCGACGGCGGTTGGTGTTGCCGTACGAAAAAATTCAAGCCGCATGAGAATAAAAATTACTTGTCGGGCTGCGGATTCGAACCACGAAGCTAACCGATTCAGCCACTGCTGGTTTATCATACGCACGCTTTAAAGCGGGGTTTTATATGTATGAAGAAGTAGACGAAGCACAAGGCGTGAGCCAATCATACGCGTCCCCTCCCTCCGGAGGAGGAAAAGGGTGTGATCGCGTGTTCGCTCGCCTTGGGCGCCCGCCGTTTCCCGTCAGTTGAGGCCGGCAGTCAGATGGGGAGCACGCGTTTGGTATGTTCTGTCGAAGAGCAGGCTGCGTTGAAGGAACCGCAGCGGGCTTGGGGCGTGCGTCGTGAGTTCGGCCGATAAAACGGGCGACGTTTGATGAACGCCGCCGGGAACTCGCTCGAGAAAGGGCTTATCGTCGACGTGTCGACATCGCCGTGAGGAAGCGCGAAGTCGAGGCGTTACGACAACGAACAGCTGCGGATCCCGAGCTTAGCTTGCACCCCTCTTCACACTATTGGACAGGCGGTCAATTTTTTTAATTTTCTATGCTTTCTCTTCGTTTATTCAATTTTAATAAAGTGTAAAGTGCCATTAGAAAGATGATAGGGCACTATAAGGAAACGCACAGTCCTGATTATTTCAAGCAATTTGGTAATGTACTATTCACACTTTTATTTTCCCCCTTTTCTCCTTCGTTCTCTTTAGAGACTCCTGGGCACGACAAGCACGCGCCTTTTGCCGGACTTGTTCATCTCGTGCCCCGCGCTTGCAGACAACTTCGGGGTAGGTCGACTCGCATTCGGCCTGCCGCCGCTTGCGTCACTGATCCGTCTTTCTCGCACGGCGATTGGCCTCTCGATCACGAGACGAACCCGGTACGTCCATAGCGCACACGGAACCCGTGGCAATTGCCAGAGGAGGTCAACTCAGAGTGCCTCTGCCTATCCTCCTCCTCCGCGACGCTTCCCCTCCTTTCTCCTTCGCCACCTATACTTTCCTCTAGGTTGATTTGCATCGCCGCACGCGCAGCGCGCCTCTCTGTATTTTCACTGGCGCTCACTTCCCCCGCGGGGACACACATAATCTCATCAATTTCACAGACAGGGTATCTGCGCGTGCGCGTAGAAGGAAGCGGGGGGGGGGGGGGGGGGGCAAACACATTTTGAGTATCAGCGTTACGCGGTTCTTTAAGTTAATAATGACATGAGCAGGTACGGAAATAAGAAATCAATGCTAGCCAACCAGTGTCTGCGAAAAAAATAAGACCGCGACGGATAGATCTTCGCATAGGACTTCGCTGAGTTGTCCCGTGTGGGAAGCGCAGCGCGTATTTGGGTCTGGAGTCTGCTGCACAGGCTACGGACAACGCTTTCGCAGACAGAAAAGAGCACGCTTCTTGCCCTCACAGTAAATGATAGGGGAAGGTGGACGGGGCTTGGTTGTACGTCGCGTAACGATTCCCGGCGCGCCGCTGTGCTTGACGGCCGTTGCGCGACCACGGCGAGTAGTTCGCGAACAGATGTTGTGCGGGACCGCTTGGGGCGTGCCTCAAGCTTGCTCACGCGATTTCACAGAGGTGGCGCCGTATCAAGTGGTCCTCTTTGTGGAAGTGTAGTCTCTCCCTCTTCGGTATTTGCTTTGTTGTTTTCAGTCTGCAAGGATTATGGTTCCTGGCCAGCTCATTTTGTTTCCCGCCGCTATAGTATTCAATATTTTTGTAGTGTGTTCTGTAGCTTGCTCCTTGGCACACTGAAACTCAATTCTTTTCTTTTTCGGCTTTAAGAGTTCTGCAAATTATCTGGCACTGGCGAACGCTGACATTGATTCCTCAGATGCCTCAACTTTTCTTTATTTCTTAAATATGTTTTTCAGATCATGCTATTCAATCCTAGTCACGTGTTGTTTTCTAGTATTTAACGTTAGTAAGGTACCGTAGGTAAATCATTGATTGGGTAATGTAACTATCACCCACAGGAGTCACGAAGGCGGCGGATTAGTTTTGATAGACTGGAGGTATTTCACGTGTACCTGAATATAAGGGCGCGTATGTTCCGGCATACCACCCCGGGAGGCGCAGATTGGCCTCCTCCTGCGAAAGAAATATAAACTATAGGGCGAAAAGCTCAAGCCTGCGATGAAAGCAGGCGTGAAATCAATTTAGCATAATTTGTAATTGAGTTTAAATAAATACCTGAAGCACAAAATTTGAGAAAAGGCCAAGCATGATAATAACAAGTGGACTGTGGTATGTCTGGCGTCCTAATGATTTTAGCGAATGCAGAGAATCCTCGCATGGAGCGTTTACTGACTTAAAAAGTGATAGTAATGTGGTTCATCTTCGTATTCGGCTGGTTTTCTCTGTATCCCTGTCATAATGTGATGGCTGTAGTTAGAACTCTAGTTCATGGCCTTATTCTCAGCAGCTGAATGACACAGCCCCTGAGTCACTGACTCAGGGCTCTGCAATATTGACCTGAGGTTGCTATTTTATCGATAGTTCATGTATTAGAGCATACTTCGCTGGAATGTAATGGCCCCTCATTGTCCCCACTTTAGCCCTCTTTCGTCAGCGCTAAGCTCACCCTTGTCGGGCTACAACGCCATCAGAGAAACGCATCTTATTCTATTCAAGATGCGCACTTCTGCCCTGATATTCGAGCGAACAACATATAACTGTGGATGCCTTGTATAAAGCACATGCTGACAGCTATGCTAAGCTCTTATGGCCACGTGCTTTGCTCTTTTACTGTTTCGTAAGGGTTATGCAGTTACGAAACAGGCGTGTAGAGAGCGATCACTGCACAGATTATGTCCGAAGTTTCTAATCCATATGGCAAGAAAAGCAACTAGGGGAACGCCACACGTGAGGTATTCAAGTAAATGATCGCACTTAAAACGTGAAGATGGACTAGTTCGTTTTGGCATGAACGACAGGCACGTTTAAGCGCGAAGTACCCGAAATCAGTAGAATGATTCAGTAAGACATGTTTTGTCTACGATGGTTAGTCTTATTTGCAGCTGTACTGTTTTCATCTAAGTTAAGCTCAGCATGCTCTTTGTGTGGTGACTACATTTTGTTCCGGCTATATCATCACATGTACCCAATGTACCTTCATTAGTTCTGCAAGCTCTTTACGATGCGTAGTTAAATGCATAAGCCATACAAGGCTATGTCACTAGTATGAGTTTCTTAGGTTCCACATGAAATATGCTCGAGTCATGACCTGTATACCGAAGTACATAGTAAGTTGAATGCCGGGGTGAGCGATGTTCATTCAAACCTCCCTTCCGTCCTCATTTTCAACACTTCTCTCTCTTTCTCTTGTTACTCCCATTCACTCTTCCTAAAATTGCGCTGCATAGCCCATCAGAAATTTGATTCAGCCCGACCTTTCGGCTTTTCAGTCACAATATATGTCTCTCTCACTCGCGGGCGCGCGGGATGCATGACCGACGCGATATCCTGCGCGTGCTTCGGGATGGTTTCGCGTTAGTTTTGTTCGTCACTTCTGAGGTATCCTTTCCCTATGATTTTTAAAGCGAAAGCGTCACTAACCTCGTCGATCCGAGTTTCCCCGTCGCCGCGAACTTTACCTTCATTTTACTGCAGCGGCGCCGTAGCCTCGGCAACACATCGCGTGACTTGCCGCGACGAGCTCCGGCGCCGCCGCGTGCGCTAGCCGCCGCCAGACGACGTGACTCGCCGCGCGCCTCGCTAAGAGGCGCTAAGATGTGCTCGCCCTGCCGGCTATTTTGTGGACGAAAGAAGTTGCCGGCGGACTCGAAAAAAAAATTTATATACATATTTTTAAGCCTACTCAGTCACCTATGACCACGGCTACAATAAGATGAGAAATGTCACGCGCTGTTCCGATATTGCTCTCTCCTATAACGACGGCCTCGCAACTGAAGGTTTATTTAGGGAAGAGCAACCGAGGGTCCAGACTGCCCATATGTAATGCAGGATCTATTTCGTTAACTTGGGGGGGGGGGGGGAGACAAAAAGGAAAGGAAAGACAGGGACGTTAGCCAGTGTAAATACCGGCTAGCTGCCCTGGGCTGGGGAAAGGGCTAAGGGGAATAAAAGGAGAAAGAAGAGAAAAGAACGAGAAAAATTCACACAGTAGCGCCACGTTCTGCGCTACAACTTGTCTCCGCCTGTAATTCAATAAGACGAATATTATATAACGATTCAAGCAGCGGTGATATCTCGACTCACCGTAATTGCCGTTGACAGCCGCAGCAGAATCCAGCTCCCGTTTCGATGCAGATGCACGGCTCACGACCTAAACCTAGCTTTCGGGCTTACATGTCCGCTTGCAAACAAGTCACTTCACCCCATGTTAAATAACGCGAGACATCAAAGCGCAAGAAACTGATTTCAACAAAGAAGCGACCAGTCTAAATGTACGAACGAATGAATCCGTGTCGCCGTGCACTCTGAAATACTGGTAAAAATTTTAAATCAAGGCCAGAGGTCACGTAGAAGATCGATGATGCTGAACGCTATTTGCGTTTATAATGACAAAAAAAACATTAACCTTACTAAAGAATACCATGTCTAATTAGCAATGATAATTTCGTACTCTTCTTTATGTAATAAAGATACTTCGATCTTTGTAGGAGAAGGTTTGTAGGATAGAATTGCGCGTATTACGGTGCCTCTGTCGGGAGATATTGAACTAACGCGGGCATCCTTTAAGTGCTTCTACTATGCTTGTTTTATTAGCAGCGGCGCGCGGTAAATTATTTCGCGCTCAGTGGCCGTTTGTGGAACATGAGAGTGTGGTACCCCTGGTCTGACCACCCCGCGGATATCACCCGGCGAGCTGCTTCACTAGAGAGGGTCCGGAATACAACAGGCGTCGCACCGTCGAGATCAACGATGCGACCCCGTTCGCGCCCTGTCCGTCCGTGCTTCGGCGCTGTGCATGCTCGCGGCGTCTCTCTTTGCATGTCTAGCACTTGCGCTTTCCCTGTGGCACAACAGGCGTCACACCGTCGAACGATGCGTGTCTACCCAAGCCTAATCACAGTCATGTCTAGCCACCGACCTATAGGCACAGCCGTCATAGCTGGCTTAACGATGATTGCATACCTAAGTATATAATTACGACTACATTAAAGGTTCACCAAGTGAAACCAAGAGTTAGCCACGCTAACCCAAGCTTTCACTTTGCATATCCAGGGTTAGCTGAGCTAAGCCGCAGCCAATTTTTTTTATTTCATATATTACCTACTGCAACAATGACACTTTGGAAGTTAAATGAACTTACGAGGTCCTATAACATTTCTCAGAAGCGCCGAGACGCCTATCAGTGGCACAATAGGGAGCTATATATCCTTTCTTGCTGTGCATCATTACAAAGGCCAGAAATGACGTCATGTAATGGGGCACTCAATTCACACAACGGCGCGCACGTGAAAGTGATCCTTCTGTGGTCAGCGGATCGGTGTAGCAAATCGCAATCCGTACTTGAGGGCTCAGTTCGACTCGGTCGGAAGGTTATTAAATGACACCAGTTGAAGCTGCCGGAACATTGTGCACATCTTAGCGTTTTTAAAAAGACAGTTTATAGCCACAAGCCCAGACGTTCTGTCTTCCCGTGACGCATCACCTTTCCCTTAACGACTAACGGAAGCGAAGTTTGCCGAACACCAAGCACAAGAAAATGCGGAGCCGTGTATCTTTTCCAGCCTAACGAATGGCTTATACAGGCTGTCTGAGACGCTAATAAGGAGCCCGGCGTTCGCTTGCACGGTCTTCGCCACGTAATCGAGGCGAATCAGGCGCGAGTGATTTACCGGACTCAAGTTGTTCGGCGCCGAATTAATGGCCAGTTACCGGCGACTCGAATGAAGCCGGCTTAATGGCGCTTGATAATGGGATGTGTGTGCTGCGGCGGTCTTAGCGGCCCCGAAACGAACGCTATGCCGGCGTTCCCTCCTGACCCTGACGGCGCGCCTCGCGTCTGCAATGCAAGGGCCTGTCGCTGTCGAAACACCGTGACCACAGTAATAATTCTTGGGTTTACACGCGCTCGCTATTTAGCCACTCGCCACAGCGAATCTCGGCACAGAGAGAATATCGACGGCCCTAAATTTGCCTCATTCTGGTGGAAATTTGCTTACCTGATAAGTAGGCAAAGTTGTTCGATATCTCGGTTACGCGGTGTTCGGTGGTGTAGAGGCCACTATTTGTAACAATTGCTTTAGTTTTATTTTATTTTTTGCTTCAAATTGCCGGGAACCACATGATTTGACGTTGCTTGTTATCAAGAGCGAAATTGTAACTGAACTCAGCACATGCATGTACAGTGTCATTCGCGTGGTATTTTCCCCTCATAATACATGAATCGTGTGTTAGAACTTTGATTTCAGCGAATCAATGAGTCATACTGAATGATATCCTCAAAACTACAACATGCCACAAGAGGAGCTGCGTCGAAAAAAAAAAAATACGTCATTTACAACTTTTCGCTACCTCATTGGCCCTCTAAAATACCACGGAATATTATTGTTATTGATGCAAAAGCGTACAATGACCAACTGAGTGGAAAATCCGGCGTCTCTCGTCTGAAGCAGCAAAACGGCAGGTAAATTACCATTAGCTGTGACGTCCCGTCATCAGAGCGCGTACTCGCCGTGGTTACTCAGTGGCTGGGGTGCTGGGCTGCTGAGCACGAGGTCGCGCTATCGAATCCCAGCCACGGCGGCCACATTTCGATGGGGGCGAAATGCGAAAACACCCGTGTACTTAGATTTAGGTGCACGGTAAAGAACCCCAAGTGGTCGAAACTTCCGGAGTAACCGGAAATTTTGCGGGGTAACCCGGGGCAACTCCCATGGATTCGAAATCTATTGGTGTTACCCCGCACCTCCACCAACACTGTTACGATCGGGTGCGTTTATTTAAAGATGAATTGATGAAGAGGGTCAGCGCCGACACCGAGCCGCTACAAGGACAAGTGCACTTCTCCTCTTCCTTCGTCCTTGTTGTAGCTTTAGCGTAACGATATATTAAAACCAAACATTTCTGTCTGGACAAGCTCGCTGTTTGAAGCTTGCCGCTTTGAACGACGACTGTAGTAGTCGGCGGCGGCTTTACGTTTGTGACCTGCACAGGCCTCTGTTTCTTACACGAATGAATACTTTGCAACATTTACATTTGGGTCATAATTCGTTGTTCGCATGAGTGGCCCTGAATAAAGGAAAGTTACGAAGTTGTTTTGGAAGATGGGCAGGGACGCTGCCTTGTTGCATAGGTAACACGTAAAAGTGATCTCACCATAAAAGCGCCGTGTTTTGACATTTCACTAGCTTAAGTACTGTGGGGATACGTGACTCTCACGCGTCCCCTGATATGTTTTTTCCCGCATAGCTCCCGTCTCCTCTGATTCGGCTTCGCCGCGTGGCTTTACGGAGGCGGTTGGTATGCTTGCAAGGTAATACGAGAGATGGCGCGAGTGTTGCTCTGCTAACGCCACCTAACGGCGTGGTTACTTGGGCGCAAAAAAAGGAGAACCCTCTTCCTCTTTGGCTCGGGTTCGGCAAGCGGCGTGGACGTTCTGCGCGTGCGTCGATACGTGCTTCTGCGAGACCGTCTCGCGAGGTCTATCCCGGAATGGAGGAACACGATCGTTGAAACGCGCCACCGTTCGTGTGAACGTACGCGCGAAAGACTAGGCGTTGGTGTTCAGCATGGAGCGAACATATTCGCTCGCTGTGCGGTCGCGACGACTCGGACTTCCGCGATTTGTCGCGCGCCCATCGGCATGTTTTGTGTATAGCAATTCAGCTAGCAGGCATTAGTCTATGAAAGGTGCATTAAATGCCCTTGTGATTGTTTGCATTACTGTGTTGTCATTCCTTTGTCCCAAGAGCATGGGTCAGAACCCCACAGTACGTACTTACAAAATGTGTACCTTGTGCGGTCATAGTGCATTCAATTAGAGTTAAGGCGTACTGAGCAGTCAAGTTTTCTATTAACAGCTTAGAATAAACATGTATAATGTGGCCACTATATAGTCTGCAACAAGAAGAGCTTTGTATAAGACTAGAATGTGTGCTTAAGGACATTGTATTTCACTCGGGAAATGGAGCGCACCTTCGCAAAGCGAGAAAGACTCGACGCTGGCCGACCGATACCTCACGCTATTTCCTAGCCATCGCACAGCGGGCGGCAAGAAATTGTCCCACGCGACGTGCGCTCCATCCTCCTGGGCACGCAACGGCGGCGCCTGCATGGATACTGCACTCTCGAAATTTGATTAGGCGGAAAACGCGGCCTCCGCCACTCGATCACATCGAGCGGCGAACAGTTGCCGCCGACACGCGTCGTGTGCTGCAACGATGCTGCGTCGTGCGCCAATATCGGCACGCAATCTGCGCTGCGCGCGGTTCCTGCCATCAAGCGGCACAACTCGTAGGGGGAGGAGCGGACCGAAAACGCGCTGTCTATTATACCCCGCGAGCCCGGGCAAACCATGGCTTGGCGTGCAAACTCGGGTTGGACGGAGAACACGAGCCCGTCACGCCAACTCGCTTCTTCGCCCCGAAAGAAGCGTCTCTACTATATCGTGTTTCCTCATCCGGTATCGATGCCACGTTGACGGGTGCACGAAACGGATGAGTGGTAGACGGCGGCCGGCACAGTTTTCGCCCACGGCTGGAGGATTAGCTCTTACGTTGTCTTGCTCAGCTCGAGCACGCAAGCTGTGGTAGCGTTGTAGTAGCGCAAAAGGACGTGTCTTTTTTCTCACCAAAAGCAACATGGTACAGATTTGTGATAGTTGGGATAGCACATTCATTGCCCGCAATTAACGGCGAAACGAGACATATCTGGGGAAGAAACGACAATAATGTGGCATCTGTATTTATTTTTTTTTGTTCCTTGGCTTTTTTTATTTTTGTTTCTACATTGATTAGCGGGCTCTATCGTGTACTGTTATTCGCAATCGTCTGTACGCGAGTACCTGTAATGAGGCGGAGGGTATTTATTGGTCCGTGATTGAACAAAAAAAAAGAGTAATGTGAACACGTAAAGGACTCCCCTACTGGGTAACAGAATGTACCTTCGCTTTGTGTCGTAAGGACATGTGTGAAGGCCATAACCTTCAGTTTGTGACACGGTTGGTTCGGCCGCAAACCAGCTCGGATGGTTTTTCATTGGCGCACTGCTTACGTATGAGTTCATAGATCTAAATGGGCACCCATAGTATAGAAAGTATTGGGTGAAGCTGCAAGAACTGTCATAACAGAAAATCATATTACTAGCTTAATTTACTACAGGCAGTTTATTATTATACGAAGTTTAATCTTCTATGCCGGCACATGATAGTAAATTAAGATAGTTCTGAGAAAACCGTGTGGGTTACTTTTGTAGCTTCGCGCTACATTCGGGTGCATTATAAGTTTTCTCTTTCACTATACGCATTTGTATGTACATACTGTTATAAAATAATGTGTAGACATGTAGAGTTGTGTGTATAGATAGAGCGTGTATATTAGGTTGTCTGCGTCTTCTCGCGCACTTTTCAGGCACACTGATGTAGTTAGACCGATTGGATAGCAGGTGCTTCGGCACTTCGTACATTTCCACCATCGCTCCCCATCCTGCTTTCCTATTCACCTTTACCCAGTGTAGAGTAGCAAACCAGACACACGCCCCTCCGGCCAACCTCCCTGCTGTTCCTCTCATTTAACCTGCTTTCTCTCTCTGCTCTGCGCAGTGAGTAATAGCTGTTACCGGAGTCGCCCACGTTTTACTCACTTCTCTGCCTCCTATCATGTTGCTTACGATGGTATCGTTTTCTGCATCAAACCGACGCTAACTTACTCCTTTGTTCGATTGAAACAACTCATATCACCACCTAGAGAAGATATTCATGCTAGAAATGTTTCCGTAGATAAATTTCACAGCCAGGTTTTGCATTGCAAAGTGCTTAGGTTCATGGTAAACTGCAGACAGAAACTTGGTCACGCGCTTTCCATGAAACCAAAACTAGAATAACCATTTTATATATTTCGTGCTTCCATTTTGGATCCGCAAAAATGCTAACGAAGCTTTATTTAGACGCACCTCTCCTTTCCATTCTAGATTTAGTATTAACCTTGCCGTGGGGAATACGCAATTCGGAAAGCGCTGCAACGAACAGTAACATATTGCAGAAAGTATAAGTCGCCCTCCGGGCTACTAGCCGCTCCCTGCAAGCAGAGCCCTGAAGCGCGCAGAACTATGCCGTGGCCAAGGCAACGCACGCAAAGCTAAAAGAGAATCAAGTTGCACTGGGGTCGCGCGGCAGACAGTGTCCCATCTTGGGCGGTGCGCCGGTCCTGATGAGCGCGCTAGGAAGACAGAATGATTGCCTATCGACCGGTCGGGTTTCAGCGACACCTCTCGAGGGAGCGAACGCGCGCCAAGAACAAATCTTGCTCGGGTACTCGCAGCGTATCCACGTAGCTCAGGGGAGACGAGAAGCTATCACGGCTGCCTTCGTCATGCAGCACGATATTCGCGGAGGCCATTCTAGAAGTCGGAGTGCAGTCATTGCATACAACTCTCGAAAGTCGGCTTGGGGATTATGCCAAATCAAATGCGAAAATTGCGAAAGGTACATCTCCATGCTATAGAGTGAGTGAGTGAGTGAGTGAGTGAGTGAGTGAGTGAGTGAGTGAGTGAGTGAGTGAGTGAGTGAGTGAGTGAGTGAGTGAGTGAGTGAGTGAGTGAGTGATATAAGAAGGCAGGGATGTTAACCAGTCAATAGTCTCGTTGGCTACCCTACGCTGGGGGAAGGCAGAAGGGCAAGCGAGAGAAGGGAGAGAGAAGGTGTAGATACGTGTACGTACAGCACTTGAGTTAAAGACGCTCGCGCAAACCAGAAGTTCTGAGAAAGCATAAAAGTGCCTTCACCGCCTTCTGAGCCGATGATCCGTCGGGACGGTGCTCTAGTGACGTCTGTTCACTCAGAGGACGATCATCTAATTTCCTCAATGTGTTGAACAAAGATTGTCTTTGTGCTTGAAATTTAGGAGAATGGCACAATAAGTGTTCAATGTTCTGCTCGCATCCGCAAACATCACATGCAAGACTATCAGCCATCCCAATTAGTGCTGAGTAGGCATTCGTGAAAGCAACTCCAAGCCATAACCGACACAGAAGAGACGCTTCACGTCGGTGTAGACCGGCTGGAGGTCTGAGTTGAAGTGACGGGTTTAGTCTGTGCAGTCTTGTGCGCTTTGTATGTGCAGTGTTCCACTCTGCTAAGGAGATCGTGCGTGCTAAAATGCCAAGTTGCCTCGCGGCATCGGTCCTTGAGAGAGGAATGGGGACGCAGCGGTCTTCTTGGTTTGATGTCCGAGCTGCCTTATCGGCGTCATGATTTCCTATGATACCGCAATGACCTGGTATCCACTGGAAAGAGATATCATGGCCTTTTTCTTTTAAGCGATGGACAAGTTCCACGATTTCGCGCGTGAGCTGATCGTGAGCTGCATGTCGGAGAAATGACTGCACACATTGCAAGGCCGGCCTTGAATCGCAGAAGACTGCCCATTTTCTAGGACTTTCAGCCACTATCACATGAAGCGCGTCGCGGAGAGCCGCGAGCTCTGCAGCTGTAGACGTAGTGACATGGGAAGTCTTGAACCGCTGGGTTATTCTCATTGTTGGTATAACTACAGCGCCACCGGAACTGGTTGATGTAGTTGATCCATCAGTGTAGACGTGTGTGCCGTTGCTGTATTTCTCGTACAAGAGAAGTAAAGTTAGTTGCTTGAGCGCTGTTGATGGTAAGTCCGACTTCTTCTGAAGTCCTGGGAGTGTAAGGTTTACTTGAGTACGGCGCGTACACCATGGAGGAATGGAAGGCCTTGTCGCAGGTGTGTAACCTGACCTGAGAGAGGCACAATGCGCGAAGATAGTCCCACTGAATGTCGTGTGGGGCCTATCTACTGGGAGACTTGCGAGGCGGTGGGTAGGGGTCCGGGCGAAGTATCTGATGTGCACACGCATTGTTTCAATGTTAATGTGCGTTCTAATAGTAGAATCTTGAGCGACTGCAATAACTTCAGTCGTTGACGCACTCCGCGGTAGACCAAGGCATATCTTGAGGGCTTGGATGCTTTGGATTATATTCAGGTTAATTCTGCAGGTGTTGGACATGACCGGTAAGCTGTACCGCAGAAATTTAATAAAGAGGACCCTGTACAGTTGCAGCATGGATTGTATTGACACTCCCCAAGTCTTTCCTGCAAGGAACTTGAACATATGGCAAATTCCTGTGAGGCGTTTGTCACATAATTCACGTGAGGGGTCCACGAGAGATTTTTGTCAATGACCCCCCCCCCCCCAAAAAAAAAAAAATTGTGACTCGTGCTGTACGAGATCAGTTGTCTGTCGACGGATATCACGTATGGAGACAATAATTTCCTGGTAAACGCCACCACTGCACACTTTTCGTATGATATATGAAGTCCTTGTTCTCGAAGGTAGGATGATGTTAAAGTGGCTGCCTTCTGAAGCGGCGTGTGAAGTTGCAGTCGCGTCACACCCAACGTCCAAATGCCAATGTCATCGGCATAGATGGAGGGCTTAACAGCGCATGGCAGGATGTTTGCAAGGCCAATGAGTGTTAGACTGAAGAGCGTTGGGCTCAGTACTCCGCCCTGAGGCACCCCACGGTTATTGTAATGCGGGAAGGTCGGGCCGTCCTCGGTAAGTATGAAAAAGGATCTCTTATGTAGATAGCTACTTATCCAAAAATAGACTTTGCCGCCAAATCCTACTGCCTCTAAGGCGTTGAAAATTGCTTCGTGCGTTACGTTGTCGTATGCTCCTTTAACATCCAGAAACAGGGCAGCAGATAATCTTTTGCAGGATTTCTGGTGCTCGACGTACGTCACCAAGTCGATAACGTTATCTATGGAAGAACGGCCACACCTGAAACTGGCCACTGCATCTGGATATACCTGGTAATGTTCGAGGTACCATTCTAGCCGTGCTAGAACCATCCTCTCCATTAGTTTTTCGATGCAACTGACAAGCACAGTTGGTCGGTACGACGTAATGTCTACAGGTGACTTGCCAGGCTTGAGCAGTGGAATTAGGCGACTGGTCTTCCATTCCTGGGGAACCGTACCGGTCTGCCAGGAGCTGTTGAACAAGAGCAGGAACACTTTCCGAGCCTCTTCGCGAAGATTACATAGGGCATGGTAGGTTATACCATCGGGTCCTGGTGAAGATGAACCCTTGCATAAGGCCAGTGCAGCTTCGAGTTCCTCCATGGAGATAGGACGGCCCATGCGGGGGTCACGTGAAATCGGTGAGTGGTGGAGCGTCGATGTTCCAGCGGAACTAGTTTCGCCAGCAATCCTCCTGCAGAAAGCTTCCGCAACGTCAATCTCGCTGCATTGTTGGTGAAGGGCCAAATACTTAGAAGGGTGGCGCTGCTGAGGGGTTCTACAGAGACCACGAACAGTTCTTCATATGTGAGACAAAGGTTTTCGTGGATCCAAAGACTCGCAGAATGACTTCCATCTTTTCGATGCGAGTTTGTCCATGCGACGCTGAATTTTCTTTTGGGTTCTTCTGGCCAACCTCAAGTCATGTACCGACTTCGTGCGCCTGTATCTCCGCTCTGCACGGCGACGAATTGCACGGAGCTTCTCTAGCTCAGTGTCGTAGTCGGTGCGTGTATATGTTCTCGGAAGCGAATGATTGGCAGCCTCCAGGGCACTCTTTATGATGTCCTCTAGGCTGGAGGAGTAGTCATTGCGACAGCCGTCTTCGACAGTTCATTTGAACATCGGCCAGTCGATACATTGTGTGGCGCCGGCTAATTTGGAGTCCGTCAACCATTCAACGCTAAGATAAGTGGGTAGGTGGTCACTTCCCCGGGTTTCAATATCCGGAAACTACCTGACCTTTCTAGTGAAGGAGCGTGAAACAAAGGTGAGGTCCAGGCAGCTACAGTAGGTAGTTCCACGCAGAAAGGTGGGGCTTCCATCATTTAACAAGCACAGTTCTTGTCCAGAGGCAAATGACATTAATCTTCTGCTTCTCGAGTTTACCTTAGAACTTCCCCAGAGATGGTGGTGAGCATTAAAATCTCCAGTAATCACCAAAGGCTGTGGAGTCGCTATCATGATTCGTCGTAACCACTCACTGTCCAGCCGACTTGAGGGCGATATGTAGGCTCCAACTAATGTGAAAGTGAGCTTGCCTTTTTTCAGTGTCAGACATACGTATTGCTTTTCTTGGTCAGGTGACACTGGATGATGGACGTACGTAAGATCACTTCGTATGAATACGATGATCTTGCTGCCTTCTCCGTGGGTGGCGGACTGGAAACATTCATACCCGGACAGTCTGATGTTATCTGATAGGGGTTCGCAGGTGACGATGACTGGGAACTTATTTGTGAACACAAACTGTCGAAAGTCCGTCATACGTGACTTAAGCCCTCTGGCGTTCCGCTGAAATATCGACGCGTTCCTAACTTCGTCACGAAACGCCGGCTTCTGGACAGCCATGATTTCAAGCAAGAGCTGCAGGTACTGGACTCAAAGTGTCCAGCACCTGTAGCGCGCTTTGCGCAGACGAAGATCTCATGTTGGTAAGTATAACCCGAATGGCATTCATGAGCCACCGCAGAATGTTGATGACCTGGAGGTCATCAGCCCGCGTAGCTTCAAAAGTTGACGAAGCCGTCGAAGTCGGTGCGGTGTGAGGTAACTTAGCAGGGAGTTGTCCCCTCGGTAGCTCAGGCCATTCTTCAGGACGGGCTAGCCTCTCCACTTTGTTTGATTTCCTTGTACCTGTCTTGGTGGTGCTGTGCGGTGATGCGGCAATCCTTCTGACGTTAGCCTGCGTTTTCCTATCTGCAGTTGCGAAATTTCGTGAACGTTTTCGGTGTCGATGCCGACATCGTCGAACAACGGCAGATGCCTCTCGGTGCGTTGAATTGTCCCGCACCATTTGTTTTAGGATCGCGAATTCCTTCCGCACCCGCGGGCAATCCTTTGACGAGGCCTTGTGAGGACCACTGCAGTTTGGGCACTTTAGAACACGTGTGCTGCAGGCGTCTTGTAAATGAGACTCAGAGCACCGCGGACACACGACTTTGTTCACGCAGACACGCTTTACGCGGCCAATCTTGCAACACTTGAAGCACTAAAGGGGCTTTGGTACGAATGGTCGTACCGGATGGCGGAAATGTCCTACTTTGACGTGGAAAGGAAGGCTGTCTCCTTCAAACTAAATCTTCACACAACGTGCGTTTCCCAGTCTGGAAATCCTTGTAATGAAAGTTCCTTCTGTCGTTGGCTTTATCAGTATTGGCCAGTCGTCATTAGGGATGGCAACGTCGACGCCATAAATGACTCCCGCAGTACCATCGCCGCCTGTAGGGATCATTGATCGTACCTTCACATTGTCAATCTCAGTTATATCCCGTAGGTATTGTAGGGCGCTGTGATGTAAGGCATCAGCTGCCAGGACACTTTTCCGCGAGTTTATTCGCACGTCTTTAATCTCATTTGGTGCGATTCTCTCGAGTAATGAAGAGAGGACCTGCCTGTTGAGGAGCCTCAAATTGGTCGCCGGGCCCACGGGCATAAAGAGCACAGTGTGCGGCCAGCGCAGCGGTGCACTCTTCACGGTAGAAGCACTTGGCGACGAAGATGCCTGCAGTAGTCTTCTTTTCGCTGATCTACTCATCACGACCTGGAAGTCATCGTCCGACGAGTCGTAGCTGTCCGAACATATCTCAGTGGCCTCGCTGTCGGTATCGCTTGACGCACTTCCGCGTTTCCTGCGCGCTAGCCGACTTGACGGCTGCACATCAGGAAAGTCTTCGGAGGTCTCTTCATCCATAGCCGCAAGCAGAGAGCAGCAGCTCCCAGAAATGCAGGGAAACAAAGCGAAAACGCGGAGACAAAGGAAGAAGCGTTCTATCAAAGAATCACTTCGTCTTCCTTCTCTAGTGAATGAGTGAGTGAAAAGGACATAGTCAGGAAGGATGCTTTTTACTGCCCAAATTAACGCGCACGCAAGGGCTTTTTGTTTATGCAGTTTTCCATTACTTTGCATAACCGAGAAAATAAATTTCAGTTTTAGTTCTGAGTTTTAAGTATTCCAGATTGTTTAGTATGTTATCAGCATGAAAATATAACTCCGGCGACAGTTCTACCGGTATGGGAAGAGAACTAGCTGCGTCAGTTATAATGAATGCACCAGTTCATTGCACACGTGTGCAATGTCAGTGTGTGAATATTATACTACGCGCTGGAAAAAAACAGTGCACGCTATTTCTGTCAGTGAAGCAATACGAGCCTTCGTTCACACAGTTATATATAAAGTTTACACACGTGAAGCAAACGTCCTTAATTTAACCTCGGACTGAAAAAATTAATGAATAACGAAATCAATGCCATTTCTCGCTCTCTTTCTTTTAGGGTGGTATTCCCTGTTTCAGTTTACAATTTCAACGTGATGCCACGCCTAATGCCAGTAGAAATTTATGTGCACAAGACAGCGCCTAAACGTTTTCGGCTATGACACAAAACGGTTGAAGGCGTTTTAACTTACTGAACATGGCTGCAAAAGAAAGTTCTGGCGTCAGGTGTTTTCGACACACTGGTGGTCTGTCAATGCGTATATTGGGTTCATATACGTATTAACTAGCCTTTTTATGCCAATACTGAAGTAGGAATTTGGCTCAGTATCTTATGTGCTACGTCACTAGCCGGTAGTTGTTCACCAGTCTGAGGCGGAGGAAGCACGGTAGGTGGCATGAAACATGCTCACGGTGATAGTTGTGGCGGTGTTGTCGAATACTCTGTTGTTGCTTTTCACCGGCCTTACAAAAGAGGTGGTGTTTGATTTACTTCATGCATCCATTCTCTCTTTGCGTAAGACGTGCATGAGTTAAGCCAAGCGCATGGCAAAGTGTAAATGCTGTTTGCGCTTCAAGGAGAACAGCAAAACGTTGCCGCCACAAACGACGATACATGCTAAAACAGGAAACAGGGCCGACAAGAAGAAAAAAATCACTAAACTAGTCAAATTTGACGGAACAGGGGCGCGAAGAACAAAGCTTCGAACACTGTCTCCTTTCTTTTGCTTCGGTTCCATCTAAAGGGTGAAGGAGGAAAAATATTCACGCGGAGAAGATGGCGAGACGTTGTGATGGAAAACAAAAATTATACGACCTGCCATCCGCGTCCGCCAGTGTCCTTTAGCCTACGTACGTAGGCAGACTTCCCAAGAAAGCTCCCGCAGCGAAGGCTCCCGCGCGCAAGCTCGTAAGCAAAAACAAAATTACGTATAGTTTCTGCTGCTTTTGTTGTGTACGTCTAAAAAGCAAGTAGATATGTGATGCACTACGCGAGCTGCCAGGAGTAAAACAAATAAATCAATATCTAGAGGATACAAAAATAAACGCTATGCGTACTTCCGCCTTTACGTGGACGCAAAACACTAGAGACGAGCAAAGACCCGACGCTTCGAAGATACGAAGCTGCAATAAAATAAATCACTAAGCCAGGAATGAATGCGCCTAGCGAGCTGTAAGAAAGAGAAGGCGAAAGAAGACTGGCAGCCATTGTACAACGAGAGAAAAAGAAGCGCCGACTTCTCCGTGTTATTCTGCTATGTAACAAGAAACAGCAACGAAAAGAATGAGGAAACAAGCGCGCCATTGTTTCCTTTTTCTTCTTTTTTTTGTGTCGGCAAGAAGCGTAAGATACTTAGAAAAACAAATGAACAAAAAAAAAGAAAAGAAAAAAGGAAGGCGACTAGGAAGCGAAAGCTATCTCCTCTTTCCGCGTCTGCGTTTTGGGAGCAGGCAAGCGAGGAGAACTGATAGAGGTGCAGCTGCGTGATCTTCCCGTGAGGCTTATGAGACTCGAAGAATCGAAGTGGCCCAATAAGCAAAACACAAATAGCAACGATGACTGCATTTCGGAGACAAAAATAAATTTAGGCTATTTCTGATTTCAAAACGAATCTGGTGGACGCCGTACTGCTTACTCTGCAATACATTGTATGTTATTGGAACAGGCTAGTTTGGAAAAGACGTACAACAATTACCTTACTGCATTACACGCCTCCCCAACTGTGGAGCAGGCTAGTTGGTTCGTCGAGAGCTAAGGATGCAGAGAAAGCAAAAAGGACTCGGAGATTAACAAGGAAAACAACGTCAGCAGTAACTAACTCCATTGTTCGATAGAAACAACCCATGTTGCACGTATGCTTTACAGCATCTAAATGGTGTGTCTAAGGTGCTCAGTGCAAAGACACTCAACTGCAGGACGGATACAATGACTCGCCGTCGCGCATTATAGTATTTTCTCTTCCTATTTGTTGTCCTACATTTCTACAAACACTTTGTGTAAGATTTCTATTGTGTGCTTGATGCTGCACGTCGGACCGTGAAAACAGAAGAGTATTCCAGACCTGCAAAATACGTAATGCTAGCTAGACTACGATGAATCCAGCAAATAAGATTATTTGAAAAAGATAAAGAATAATTCGCGGTAGGTATCTAAAAAGTGTTGGTTTACCACTTGACATGCGGCTTTCTTCATTCAGGGCTACCCTATTTGCCAACAGAACTACAACACACAAATTTTAAAAGTGGGGAACGCTTGCAGTCTCAGGAACGACGCTATACTTTACATTTTGAGAAAAGCCTGGTTCAGTGGTGACATGATGCTCCCACTCAATAGTACCAACCATAAGCTGCTTCTACACAAGTGATTGCGGAATCGAGCTATTTTTATTATGCCAAAAAGGTCAACGCACTCAGAATAGCTGTTATAGAATGTTAGAACCCTAATGTAGTCTTTGAAACTGTTTTGTACATTTCACATCAGTTCACATTTTTGAGGCGATGTGCACCACTGTTCATTCATCAGCCCTCCTTGATCATCATCATCATCATCATCATCATCATCATCATCATCATCATCATCATCATCATCATATTTTATCAAGGACGAAAGCCTGTCCCTGCGATCTCGGATTGTCCTTGCCTTGCGTCAACCGATTCCTACTTGCGCCTGCGAATTTCTTAATTACATCACCCCTCTGTGCCCTCGACTGCGTTTCCCTTCTCTTGCCGTCCATTCTGTAGCCCTAATGCTCCACCGGTTATCTAACCTACGCAATGCATGACCTGCACAGCTCCGTATTTTTCTTTTAATGTCAAACGGAATATCGGCTATCATCATTTGCTCTTTGATCCACACCGCTCTCTTCTTGTCTCATAACGTTAAGCCTAACAATCTTCGTTTCATCTCCCTTTGCGCGGTGTTAAACTTGTTTTCGAGCTTCTTTGTCAGTCTTCAAGTTTCTGCCCCATATGTTAGCACCGGTATAATGCACTAATTGTACACCTTTCTTTTCAATGATTATAGTAAGTTTCTTTTCAGGATATGACAATGTCTGCTGTATGTGCTCCAACCCATTCTTATCCTTCTGTAAATATAGCCCTCATGATCAGGGTCCACTGTGAGTAATTTACCTAGGTAACCATATTCCTTCACAAACTCTTAAGGCTGACTGGCGATCCATTTAAATATCTAACGAAGGACGCCGTGAAGTCGACGCAGCCGAAGATTACTGCGCAAGGATCGCGAGTCTGGCGTTCACCTATTCACCTTGCGCACCTATTCCTATTGTCCCCCATTGCTTCCGAGATCCTCGTATAGACGCTCCTTTTTACATCGAAGAACTGGAGGCAGCACTCGCTCGGTGCAGGCGATCTTTGTCACCAGGACCCGATGGCATCACATACTCTGCGCTTGCAAACCTTGGTCAAGAGGCCAGAGATGCACTTCTTGGAATATACAACGCATCATGGCGTGACGGCTTGGTCCCGACCACGTGGAAATACAGTCAGCTTGTTTCATTCCTCAAGCCTGGCAACTCTCCATTGGAATTGTCATCTTACCGTCGAATAGCACTGGCCAGCTGTGTCAACAAGGTAATGGAGAGAATGACCCTTACACGGTTAAAATGGTACTTGGAATTTTGCAACGTCTATCGTCAGGTAATGGCTGGCTTTCGACGCGGACACTCGTGAATAGGTAGCGTTATTGACCTTGTAACATATGTACAACATCAGAAACATCTGAAACGAATCACTACGGCCTTATTCCTTGATGTTAAAGGTGCGTACGACAATGTAGATCATTCATGCAAATCTGGACGCCTTAGAAGCTGTAGGGATTGAGGGACACGCCTTTCGCTGGATACGCCGCTATTTGAATAGAAGATCTTTCTTTATTTTGACTGAAGACGGACCAACGCCGTCTAGCTATATCAGCGGGGGTGTACGGCAAGGCGGAGTACTCAGCCCTACCCTGTTCAACTTCGCGCTCGTTGGCTTCGCCGTTTTGTTACCGCAAATCCTTCAGCTCTCCGTATATGCAGATGACATTTGCATATGGGCTTCAGGAGCTACACGTGTAAAAGTCCACGCAAGACTTCAGGAGGCTTCAACGGCCATGTCAACATATATAAGAAGGCAAGGCCTGGAGCTTTCCCCTGAGAAATGTGCACTCGTTTCTTTTACTCGCAAAGCGATGGCCCCGTATGCTTTACGGATTAATGAACAAACAGTGCGATACAGACGAACGCACTGATTTCTTGGCGTTATCATTGATAGAGACTTGTCTTGGAGCCCTCACGTCTTGTATATGGCAAAACGCCTGGCCGTCATTGTGGACTTTCTTGCGTTTCTCGGCGGGAAGTCCTGGGGCGCAACAGTACCACCAATGTTGCAACTATATAAATCACAATTTTTTTGGCTTCCTGCGGTACAGCTTACCTGTACTAGGAAATACTTGCACTACAAATATCTACAAACTCCAGAGTGTGCAAGCACAAACAATGATAACTTGTCTTGGTCTCCCAAGAACTACGTCACCGATCGCGATAGTGGCCATTGCCAGAGGCGCTCCTTTGACAGTCTACATTGATACAGATGTCCTGAGAGCACACACCCGACATCTGACTCGGATTCTGTCGCACCATCTTGCTTGCTTGCCAGCAAAGAGGCCACATTGAACTTTTGCCAAAAGTATTGGAAGACATTATGCCTTCTTGCCATCACAATTTGCGCCTGCTACACGATTGTCAGACCCATTGTGGTGTCTGCACGAGCCGCAAGTGCAATTGACAATTCCAGGCATCAGAAAGAAAGCTGGAGCACCGTTGCAAGCTTTGAAGCAAGTAAATTTGGAACACATTCACAGCGTGCACAGATTCCAGCAACATGTCTACACAGATGTTTCAGTAAAGCTCAACAGCTCTGCTGCTGCAGTCATCATCCCGGCAAAATCTGAAGAAATCTAATTTAAAACTTCATGTGTGACCACATCGGGGGGTGCAGAACTTGCAGCACTCCGTGCTGCACTTGCTTTCATTAAGCAGAAACCACCGCAACATTGGACAGTTTTTAGTGGCTCCAAGGCTGCCCTTCAGTGCATACAAAGCCCAGTGCGCCATGGACCCAATGAACAACTGGCCTCAAAAATTTGACACATACATCAGTGCAGTCATGACAAGAGACACAACATAATCTTTCAATGGCTTCCAGGACATTGAAACATGAGCGGGAATGACAACGCCAACGAAGCCGCCTGATCTGCATATGAAAGTGGTCAACGTGTCTTGATTCCGATATCGCGAACAGATGCTGCGGCTGGGCTGCGAATGATGTCCCGTGAATGTACTTTGCCCCTGCGTGACTGGAACATTTTCACCATGTGTCGTTCGCGTTCGTTGCCTCCGGACATACGGATGCACCTACCGCCTGGGTTACCACGACGTGGACTGGCCATGCTGTACCGTCTGTGGCTAGGCGTTGCATTTACGAACTCATATGCTTTCCTTATTTGAATGACCAACAGCCCACGCGAGACACATGCAACAGTGCTGAGGCGCTTGCACATATTATTTGTGTCTGCCCGCGATATAGTGCCCAGAGACAAGTGATGTGCTGACTACTGGACCAGTTCGACAATCGTTCGCTATCAGAACTCAAAGCTTTAGGTCAGTGCCCCCAAAGAACATCCACGCTGAAGGCCTTATTTGCGTTATTGAGGTTCCTGCAGTCAATGGGGCTTCGCGATAGACTTTAGGAACACTGCCCCCTACCGCTGTATAGCGTACGCGGTTTGTTCTTGCTCGTTTCTCTTTCCCTATAACTACACCTTCTACACTCTTTCTCTGTTTCCCCCCTTAATCCTTTCCACCGTGCAGGGTAGCAAACCAGAACTACCTCTAATTAACCTCCCTGCCTTTCTATGCATCCTTTTCTCTCTCGGAGAAGACGACGAAGTGTCATTTTGGCAGAAAACTTGTTTCTGTGCTCTGCGACGTCCCCCATTCCCGTGATTGCCGCATGGACCTTCCTTTTACAATGGAGGAGTTCGAGGCGGCACTAGCTTTCTGCAGGCGCTCTTCATCTCCAGGTCCAGACGGTATATCATACCGAGCCTTGTGCTATCTCGGAGAATCCGCACGGAGAGAATTCTTGAGTCTTTACAACTCCTCATGGCAGGAGGGAAATGTTCCTGACGAATGGAAAGTAAGCCGCCTCGTGCCACTCTTGAAGCAGAGCAATGAAGCAGACCTCGTGCCACTAGAGCTCACCTCTTACTACCCAATAGCGCTGGCCAGCTGTGTAAGAAAGATAATGGAACGAATGATCCTTGGCCGCCAGGAATGGTACCTTGAACACTACAAGATTTATCCGAATGCCATGGCTGGTTTCTGACGTGACTGCTCTTTCATCGACAATGTAGTTGACCTCGCTTCATATGTCCAGCACGAAAGGTCCCGTAAACGTTTATCGGCAGCTTTGTTCTTAGATGTGAAAGGCGCATACGATAACGTATTACATGAGGCCATTCTCGACGCTCTTGCGACGGTTGGCCTAGGCGGTCGAGTCTTATTGTGGATTGCAAGTTACCTATCTGCGAGATCATACTTCATGTTAACTGACGATGGCCCAACTACGCGACGCTATACCAGCAGGGGCGTTCCTCAAGGCGGTGCTTTCAGCCCGACGCTATTCAACCTCGCTCTTGTTGGACTTGCTGAATACGTGCCAACTACTATCAAGATTTCAATATACGCAGACGACATCTGCGTCTGGACTTCGGCAGTTACACATCCTCAGATACGTACGCGGCTTCAAAGAGCGGCAACTTTGACACCGAGCTACTTATGTAAACAAGGTCTCAGCATATCACCACAAAAATGCACACTAGTGGCATTTAATCGCAAACCAATCACGCCTTATGTCATCTCAATCTATGGGCGGACCATTTCCTATGTCAGAACCGACAGATTCCTTGGCGTAATTATTGACCGAGACCTCTGTTGGAGCCCGCACGTGGCCTACATGAAACGGCGCCTGAGAGGAACTGCCCAATTGTTTAAATACTTGATAGGAAAGACGTGGGGGATGTCAGTAGACGCAATGCTGAAACTGTACAGAGCTCTCTCTTTCGGTTTTTTGAGATAGTCTACCTGTACTGAACAACACCTGCAAGACAAATATTCGTGTTCTGCAGGCAGCACAAGGTCAAGCATTCAGAGTTTGCCTTGGTTTGCCCAGATGCACGTCAACAGAGGCAACTATTGCTATTACTCGGGACCATCCAATTCAAGCTCACATTACGGTGGAAGCCCTGAGAACGCACATCAGACATCTTGCACGTGCCCCCTATCACCACCTTGCAACATTACCTTCCGACAGGCGCTAAGCATCATTCTCTAAAGCTATCGTCAAATACAACGGCAAACTTTCCTCGGGCTTCACCGCTGCATCTAAACCATCGATACCCCCTTGGTGTCTTATCAGCCCCACAGTACATCTCAGTGTACCAGGAATCGGGAAGAAATTCTGAGCTGTTGTCGCCTTTGCTGAAACAACTGTCTCTGCTTCTTCTGCACGAGACGTATGCGGACAGTGTACATCTTTATACTGATGGTTCCACCAACATCTAGTGTTCGTGCGGCGCGGTGGTTGTCCCAGCAAGAGCTATTACCATCAGCTTTAGGACTGACCACCCAACGACATCGACATCTGCGGAACTAGCTGCTCTTCGCGCTGCACTTTGTTTTGTCAATCGGGAACCACCTCGACAATGGTCAATCTTCAGTGACTCAAAGGTAGCCCTACAATCTGTGCTACCAACTCTTCGTCGTGGGCCATACGAAGAGCTCGTGACTACTCCATACAACACATGAGAAAGGACACCACGTGACGTTAATGTGGCTGCCAAGTCAATGCGGCGTCATAGGAAACGAAGACGTCGATAATACCGCTTGGGCAGCTCTTGAAGACACACAGGAAGAGGCCATACCACTTTCGCGGTCCTACACAGCCAGCAGACTTCGAGTGCTTGCACAGGAGATCATGCTCTCTCTATGGTGCACACCAAGCAGCCAGGCCAACGGGAGCAATCGTCAATACGACCTGCTCTCTTTGATGCATCTCTGTATGCCAACTGTACTCCGCCGAAGAGAGGTCACTCTGCTTCATCGCTTATGGCTAGGGGTGGCATTCACGAAATCTTACTCATTTCGCATTGGAATTGCCGACAACGCTGTCTGCAATGCCTGTCTTTGAGAGGAGACGCTAGAATACATTCTGTGCGGCTGTCCTGAATATATTGTTCAGAGACAGTCCTTGGCGTCCGGTCTAGCGCACCTTGACAGTAGACCATTGTGAGCTGAAAGGATTTTCACATGTCGCCGACAGAAGACATCGCAGCTGAAGGCGACGAAGGCACTACTTCGGTTTTTGAAAGCGGCGGGCTTGGACAAGTGGCTGTGACAGTGATGTCACGTATCACGCAAGAGTGACGGACTATAACTGACGATGTGTGTGCTGTGCTATGTGCTCTCCCTCTCCTCCCCATATTTCATCCCCCCATCCCGCTCCCATGTGTAGGGTAGCAAACCGGTTCAGCTAAACTGGTTAAGCTCCTTGCCTTTCCTTCTCCACTTTTTCCTTCCTTCCTTCCTTCCTTTTCTCTCTCTCTCTGAACTCTTGTTCCCTTGCCCGACTATTGATCATTATATTTGTCTTCTGCATATTCTTCTTCAACCCCACTCTTACATTCTCTCTTCTAAGGTCCTCAATCATTTGTTGTAACTCGTCCCCAGTGTTGCTCAACAGGACAATGTCACCTGCAAATCGAAGGTAGCTGAGATATTCGCCGTTGATCCTCTCTCCTAAGCCTTCCTAGTGTAATAGTTTGAATACTTCTTCCAAGGACGCAGTGAAAAGCATTGGGGAGATTGCGTCTCCTTTTCTGACCGCTTTCTTTATAGATATCTTCTTACTTTTCTTGTGGAGAATTAAAGTAGGTGTCTAATCTCTGTAGACATTTTCCAAGATATTTACGCAAGCGTCCTGTACTCCTTGATTATGTAATGTCTCTATGACTGTTGGTTTCAGTACTTAACCAAATGTGTTTTCGTAACTATGAAAACCATATACAGAGGCGGATTGTACTCTGCGGATTTCTCTATTACCTGATTGATGACATGGATGTGATCCATTTAAGAATATTCTTTCCTGAAACCAGCCTGTTCAATTAGTCGACTGAAGTCCAGTGTTGCCCTTATAATAGTGGAGATTATATTGGTGAATTTTTTTATAATACTCGGAGTAAGCTAATGGGCCTATAATTTTGCAATTCCTTAATGTCTCCCTTTTTGTGGATTAGTATAATGTTGGCATTCTTCCAGTTATTTGGGACCCTTGAAGTCGATAGACAGTTCGTATAAAGGGCCGCCAGTTTTTCAAGCAATATGTCTCCTCCATCTTTGATTAAATCGATTGTTATTCCAACTTCTCCTGCCGCTTTTCCCGGTTTCATGCCTTGCAAGACCCTTCTAACTTCATCGCTAAATATCGAAGGAGTCTCTGTAACCTGTTCATTACTATATCGACTGGAGCTATCGTGGCCGCTCTGGCTACTGTAGAGGTCAGTATAGAATTATTCCACTGCTTTTACTACATTTCTGAAATTGCTGATGATATTACCCTGCTTATATTTGAGTGCACACATCTTGGCTTGTCCTATGACAAGTTTTCTTCTTACTGATTTCATGCTGCGTCCATTTTTTACTGCTTCCTCAGTCTGTCTTACGTTATAATTTCCAATATACTTATCCTCTCCTTGTTGATCAGTTTTGAGAGTTCCGCGAATTCTATCTGATCTCTTCAGTTGGGCACTTTCATTCTTTGTCATTTCTTTATTAGGTAATTTGTTACTTGGGAGAACTTGCCTACTGGTTGCCTTGGTGCCTTACGCCCCACTTCAATTGCTGGTTCTGAAGCCAGCCTGGTTACGGTTTCATCTTTTACCTCTATGTCATCTTCATCGCTCTTTTCTAAGGCTGCATATTTGTTTGCAAGTACCAGCCTGAAATGGTCAGCTTTACCCTTATGACCAATTTTACTGTTTCTTTCTTCAAATTGAAGTAAAACCTAAGCCTCACTAACCTATGGTCACTGCACTTCTACACAACACTTCTACATCTTGCACTATGCTGGGATTGGAAGAAAATATGAAATCGATTTTTTCTTGAATATTTCAGACAAAGCTTCTACGAACTGTGGCCACTAAGCTCTCGCTGACCATCACCCAATGCAGAGCCAGTTATCTGTCGCGGAGGGACCCCTTAAGGAAAGAGCTGGAAAGTGCCTGTAAAGGACTATCCTAGAGCAAATGTAAATTGGACGGTGCCTTCGTGGAAATTATATTAGAATTTCTCTAGTCACCTTGCGTTGACAAGATACGTTGCACGTAACGTACACGCATGTGTATTGACGCAGCCGCGGCATGCGTATCACTGATCGTCATGAATGGTCGGCGCACCGACGTCGATTAGGTGGTTCGCTAACACGTTCAGGCTGCCTGTACGTATATTTTGCGTACTGCGATGCCCACGATCTTGCCTAAAATGTGAGCGCCTTTAATGCAGACAACCCTTAACAGTGAGAAAATAACTAGTTCTTTCGCGCGGAAAAAATTTCATTTCTTACCCAATAGTAAATATGAAATGATCAGACTTAGGAATGAAGGGCAGAAAAAACGGGATTGCAGGAAGCCTAGCAGGATGAATACAACTCAGCATCAGAGAGAGCATTTAATGAAACTCCTAACGCAGTATCAGCATTTATTACTCATTATTTATCTGAGAACATGGTTATCCGACAGCAATAACCAAGGTCTTCCGCCTTCATTAATTTCTCCTGACCAAGAACTATACGCAATACATCTGTGAGCCTAGTTACCTTGATATTGGGTACGTTTACACTGGTTTAGTCCTATATTTAGTCATGATATAAAGCTGTAGTAGACACTCAGCGCTTGCGGTGTCTGTCAGCTGCTTCGTAATCTTCGTGGAGTTTTTGATAGAGGCGAAATGCAAAAGCGCCTGTGTGCCGTGCATTGAAGGCACGTTAATGATTCCCTGGTGAACAAGATTAATCGGGAGTCCTTCACTCGACGCACCCAATAGCCGAATAGCGGTTTTGGCAAGTAAAACCGCAGATTTCGATCTTCATGGAGTTACTGTTCCGCTTACGGCTTAATAAGGAACAACAAATACCGTGTCTCTCACTACACGCAGCGCTCAGCAAATGTGCGAAGCTAAATGTGGACCAGCAAGAAAGTAAAAAGAAATAGCACAACTGCGAGCTGCGCGATGAGATCGGAAGCCGCAGCGGTTTCTGCCGGTCCGTGTTGCTTTCTTCCAGTGTCCTTCATTACGGACGCAACAGGCAGAACGGAGGCAGTTGCCTCGCTCAGCATCTTTGTCTGCGTTCTCGCGAATTGGGCCGACGTCACGTCTTTCTCCGACCTCCGGCCAATCAGCGCACGGCCAAAAAACCTCCACTGGGACATGGAGAATCGGAGCAGCAAAGCAAAACAGCCAACGATCCGCGACAGCCGCGCAGCGAACGTCATCAGAAAATAAGTTCCATTCACGCCGCGGGCCCAATATGAGCAGCAATCTGCTTGACAATGTTCTTTTGTTTTATTTTTTTTGCGTGTCGTGGTGGCGTTCTTTTCTGTGTGCCTCCCACGTGGCTGGGCTGCGGAAGTCCATAACGAAACATTCCTCGATAAAATCACGACATATTTCTTTTTCTCTTGCAACAAATAATGAATTGTTCATTCCAACGATGTGACGTGTACAGCACCGTGTTTTCGTTAACAAAAGTGATGCTATAGTCTTTGGCTTTTCAATAATGTAACAAATAACTCGCTAGACCGTAGCGCGCAATGAGTGAGTGAGTGAGTGAGTGAGTGAGTGAGTGAGTGAGTGAGTGAGTGAGTGAGTGAGTGAGTGAGTGAGTGAGTGAGTGAGTGAGTGAGTGAGTGAGTGAGTGAGTGAGTGAGTGAGTGAGTGAGTGAGTGAGTGAGTGAGTGAGTGAGTGAGTGAGTGAGTGAGTGAGTGAGCAAACAAGTGTCGATGTGGGTGTCCGCCAGTTCACCACTTGCGTTAGCACCGTCAGCCCTGCTTTGCGCCCCTTATATGAAATTCTGATTGCATATCCAGTGGCGCCAGAATGAGATATAAGGTTGTGGTGCGCATAACTAAAGCTTTGACCCGAGAAAAAAAGAACACGTTTCGATGGGTCGAAAAAGTCGCCGTTATAGACAAGGCGCAGCCTCTTCAACTACATGGAATGGAACGCCCCCTACCCTCGACTATAGTGCACCTACACTGGTCCCACGATCCCACCCTTTGTGGTTTGTATTCCCTATTGCAACTGCAAACATCGGACCGAAAAGAATCAATGTGGCAGGGTAAAACTGATGATATGAAATAAAAATGTAGAAGTAATCACTACACGTTAGCACCGATCACGGTTGGAAAGCCAGTGGGTGTTGCACAGGTGGCGCGAATCGAATGGTCTGTCCGAGTGGAGAAGCGAGCCATTAATTGGAGCCACGTGCGTCAATTATCATTCGCCTCTGCCGTCGCAACCAAAGCACCCGCGCACCACGTTTGGGGCACCCGTGCTCGGTCCGATGTCGAGTGCTCGTCGTCCCGAGCGAGGGTGGGCGACTTCGCGTTCGGACCGTAATTGGGTCACGTTTCCAAAGTGTCTGGTGGCTGATTCGGTGGGGGCCAAGCGTCGGAGCCGCGCTCGATTGCAGTGCGGACGTGGCTGAGCCGCTGCACGCAACGCATTCCACGGGGCGCTGAAAAGTGTTGCTGCGGGAGCGGTGGCATCGATCGGAGAAGATCCTGTTCTCTCCCTGTTCTTTACGCTCGTGATTGTGCGGAGAAGCTGCACTGTTGTCTCACCGCTCAGGAATTGCCGATACGTGCCACGGACGCCCAGGACGACTCACCCGATGGCTGTAGCGACGCGAAACCACATGCGCAGGCACGTGCATGAATACCTGCGCGCTCTAACGTGCCGACACATTTCAAGCCATGCACAATGGGACGCCCACCTTCGAGCGCGCATATAGACATACGGTCTATAAAATCATAAGAAATTAAATTCATCATAGAGTTACAGAAGTCAAAGAAGACATCATACACCTTTCATGTGCGGTTATCATTTCTATTTGCATATCCAAGCTTCGTGCCTCACTAATACCTGCCACGCTGTATCAATGACGGGGGTGTTTGCTGCCGAGCAAGAGGTCAATGTCCTCTTCTAGTAGGCGCTGACCGTGTTGTAATGGAAACGTAATGCAAGCACTGTCATGTACTTTTATTTTGGTTCGTGGTTAAAAATGAAAATAAAAATAAAATGAAACGAGCAACCTTAATTATGCCGGAGTCCTTCATTGCTGACTCTCACACGTATAACCTTCAGAGGCTAAACACTGTCGATTAGTATATAGAAAAATACATATACAGTATATACAATATATATACATAATATATATATATATAACAGTGTATATTTAAAGCACTCATTGAGTCCCACGTTCTGAGAGGCTCGCAATCTTCATAAAGGACAGATTTGCATCTCGGGCATCGTTCCGCTACCATGCTTGTGTTCATCATTTTCTGCGTAACATTACACACAGTAGGCACGGACTTGGTGAATGAAGCCACGTTTCTTCGCCCACGTTTGTTAGATGTCTGTTTGAGGCATATTTGTTCGAAATATAATGTTACGTTGACCAACCGGCAAGGATGAGACTTTATGAGAAATTGGATGCTGCACATTGTAATGCCTCGGTTCACTATTCCTCAGTTAGCGCATTGTTGATGCCTTCCACAATGCCTCGTCGTCCTTACATGACTGCAGCCAGTACTCAACACAATGATCGATGAGGGATAACTACCCTTGATTGAGAAAGAAAAAGTTTTTAAAGAAACTTAAGACCTCTGGAACTTTCTGCACTACACTGAAGGCAAGAATCGTATAATCTCATGGGGCACACAGAATCAACACACCACGTTGAGCGCTCTTGAAAGGTGCACATACAAAGAACTGCGTTACATCGCAGAGCCACTTCAATTTCTTAGCGCCTTGCATCGTGTCAGTTACGCACTTCCATATTCTTTAAAACCACATTAGCCTTCGCTGACCCGGTATGTCAGTTTAAACTTCGTATTGCGCGTGTGACGCAGAATAACTTGATATGCCCGCTGTTTCAGCCCACTGAAAGCCTGCTGAAAGGCGTCACATTTCAGGAAAAGGGAACGCCGGAAAAATCTTGTCGCCCAGACAGTGTGCCTAAGAGACGAGAGATGGTGGTTTCTGACGTAAGAACGTGTTCCGCTCGACTATTTCAATGGCCTATGATGCAGCCAGCATAAAACCACAAAACCAAGGATTTTTTTCCTTAAATTTTTGCTAAGGAGGGCAAGTACCTGGCGGCTTCCTAGCAGCCAACTTGAACGGCCACGCGTCCTCGAGCTCGATCGATTCGAAGCTGGTGTGGAAATGCATCGCGGCACGCTATGCCAGGAACGCACTCACACAGAGGGAGATGCATAAAAGAATCGATTCCAAGCGGCATAAAGAGTTAAAACAAAAAGCATAAAAACAACCTGCAAATTCCCGCGTATACGGTGATAATGGCTGCAGGCCCCGCAATAACGCCCAGACTAGTGTGCTTTGTACCGAGGTGAATCGCGTGAAATGTTTTATACACGCCTCTGTGCTTCCTCTTCTAATTCCGTTTCAGCTCTTGTGCACCTGGCCGCATTAAAGTACTGTCTTTCCGTCCGCACGATAGAAATAGCGTATATGCATGTTTCTACGTTTTCTTGTATCTTAGAAAAAAAAAAGCTTCTGTAGAAATAGGTCTTGCGAATGCGAGTGCGTATGTTGAAGTATATTTATCGCGTGGATGTGCGTGCGCACGCGTGTGTGGATGTGTGTGTTTGTTCATATTATTTTCACCGCACTTTAGACACCGCGCGAAATATGGAGAACCTTTTGATTATGATTATGATGGTGATTTATTGCCACCCCTTCAAAACAGGGCTGTGACAAATAATCAACTGTCCTGCTACATTCACATCAATCTGGCATTTCACCTATCTCTTCTAAATATTTTCTTCCTCAAAACGTTTATATATACCTTGCACAACTATCTATGCCTATAGGCATAGATAGTATAACGGATCCGATATTATCAACTTTTTCTCTGCTTCTTTTTTTTTTTTTTAGCAATGCTCTAAACGTAACTTGCTTATGTCGACTGCTGACCGGTTCATGCTTTAATTCACTTTAAAGCCAAACGCTTCTGGAAGGCGTACGTTACCTACACGTCTCACTGGGTGAATTCCTTCGTATTCCATTAGGATGTGCCGAGGGGTCACCAAATTTTTTCCGCAGCGTACACATGCCTCATCCTCTTGCGAATGTTTGCTCCGGTATGTTTTTGTCTTTAGGAAACCAGCTCAGGCCTCTAACAGCAAGTTATCGCAAAAAGGTTTCTTTCTGATTTATTTCTTGACATACTTGGAAACCTTCAAGGTCTTTTTTTGTTTTAATCCTTTTCATCCAATTTACTGTCTCTGTTTCTCTCACTTTCTTTTTGATGACTCCTGGTTGCGTATTTACACTTTCAATTACACTGTACTTGGTTGCAAACTTGCTTGACCTCATTCTCCGTTCTGTGTCCACGCCTTTCTGGTACAGAGACGTAGGCACATTAGCCACCCATTTATTGTGATCCATGTTCCTGAGTCTTTCCTAAAAACAAACTTTGCTCGGCGCTTCTCTGACTTCAAAAGAGGCCCAAACCATTTCACCTTCCACTGCCTCTTTTGGGGTTTTACGGTGGACTCCTGAAGCAAATCAGCCTACCTATATTTGGTTAGCTTCCAAACCCAACAAAATATTCGATTTCAAGCACAGGTTGGCATTTCCGAATGTTCGCGCTGGCAAAATCTAACTGCAAAATCCAACTTCGTCATCTTCTCAGCTAAACAAAAGCATATCATCGCTAACTTTTGCTTCCAGCACACTTTATCCGACTGATAGTCTACTGTTTTTTGTCATCTTAGATAAACACCTAAAATTTGGTGAGCATGTTTTATCCTTAACAAAGAAGGCAGCATTATGGAATCAGAATATTAATTAAAGTTCGCAATTTCTTAAGCGCTACGACGAAGTCGCTAACGTAGCCTACTTGAACACAGTGGAATACCCAACCAAAACGCCATGGCGGTCGTCGCATTTGCGGGCTCGCAGAACCACCTCGCCGCGGCCGCATCAATGCTCACTACGCAACCCGAAGAAGGAGAAGAAACGGCCATCGCATTGGCCTACGCGGATACCAACGCACACTGCATCATCAGCGATTCAAAAACGGCCATTCGCAGCTACACAAGAGGACGGATAGCGCCCCAAGCGCAGAAGATACTCTCTGGCACTCCTCCCTCAAGGTAACGCAACGTCCAGATCATCTGCGCCCGTGGTCACTCGGGTCTGGCTGGAAACGAATCCACCCACGTTGCCGCCCGAGCTCTCGCACACCGGGCACATCATCCTTCTCCTGAATCTTCCGATCCTGACCAGACGTCTGTTCCGCATTCCGGACACGCGCGGGACCAAATGGTCACGTTCAGAGAAATCCTCCTCCACTACTGCAGCGAGCGGTTACGCTAATTTACTGCTAATTTTTCAGCGACACTACTTTGGAACTCATTACCGTGTCATATTAAGATACTCTCTCATTTTTACGCATTCAAATGAAACCTTCGTAAATTTTTGCACTCAACATAACAATTTGATTGTTATCATTATATTAATAAGTGCTTTGCGTCATTAAATATCTTACAGCGTTAGCTAGTCACTAACTTAATATGGTGAGTTCTGCGTCTGTATATATAGCTGCTTTGTATTTAGATATCCTAGTCATTTGTAATGGGAGGTCCCCTGTACAGTCTGTTGACTATGGGACCTCCCTCTGTATATATGTATAATCCCCATTTGTAACCTTATTATTATGCACAATAAAGTGCACCTGCTTAAAAGACCGTTTATTGTGTCCCTGTGTATAGTGTCCCTCCCATACGCGCTCAGTGCTTACTCTCCTTTTTTCCCTCTTTCTATTCGCCTTTCCCCCACCCTCAGTGCAGGGTAGCAAACCGGAAGCTCTTCTGGTTGACCTCCCTGCCTTTCCTGTCCTTGTTTTCTCTCTCTCTTAACTCGACCACTCCTTTCGGAATTTGTTGAACCACTTCATACCTATAGCAGCCACAAAGTGCTGTAGATTTTATTATTGCTGCATTACACGCCTCCTTCATTCTTCGATTATCTTGGTGGATGCTTGACCTGGTATTTCCTTTCTGTATGTCGACACCAAGCTATCTATATTACTGAACTATAGGTATGATTCGCTGTTGAATTGATACCATGTCATCACTAGTCTCTTCATTAAAGATCACGATTCCTGATTTATCCGCGACAAAATTAAGGCCTAGATTTGCCGCTTCATTACCACACGTATTCGCGAGTCTCTGTAAGTTCCTTGCATTGTCCGCTAGTAGAACTATGTCATCTGAGCACATAAGCCCAGAGACCTGTTGCACCTTCTGGAATTTCCTGCTTTACTATTGTCCGCAAGATTGTACCTAATAAAATAAATAAAAACATAATTTTACTGTTTTCCAGTCGTATCTCTACGCCGTTAGCATCAAGCGTGAACAACAATCGAGACAGCAGATAGCCTTACTTCAGTCTCCGGTAAATTTTCGCTTGTACTTTGCATTTCCTGTCGTCCCATACAACCTTTAATCAGTTTGTACCCTATATATCCCCTTAAGCAGTTCCCCAAAATCGTTATCTATGTCTTCGTGATCGACAATATTGCATAACAAGGCCCTGTCTACGTTGTCATAAGCTCTCTTAATATATAGAAATGATATTCAGAAAGGTCTATTCTGAGCTATTGTAATCTGTTTGCACTGATCTGGTACAAACATATTATCCTCTAAGTGCACGACTACCTGGTCTTTAGCCGTCTTGTAGCTCCCCCACTATACCATTTTTCTTGGTCACTTCGACAACGCTAATTTTACGGCTTGCATTGCTATTCTATATGTTACCGACATTACTGTAACTGATCTGTACGAGCTCGTCTTATCCTTATCCTTGCTTTTGTACATAAGGTGCATCTTGCTTTCATGCGAACCGATAGAGACTTTCTTTTTGTTCACTTGCTCTATGGCACTAGTCAGCTGTGCCTTTCTTTTTAGACCGGGATGTTTAATTAGCTGTATTGGAATTACACCTGGTCCTGGGGAGGTATTCTGCAAGAGTTCACCGAGTGGACACGTCCATTTCACCTGCTGCTGATGGGCTGGTTGGCTGCGGCACCTCGCTGCTGGCGCAGCCCCGCCTGACCAATCCGAACTTCAACAGCGGACGAAATGAGCATGTCCACTAGGTGGACTGTTACAGAATATCTCCCCTGCTGCCGTGTTATTCCGGGTGTTCTTTTGTGCTTTTCAGTGCGATATCGTGAAGGGCCGCTTGTCGCAGAAAACCCGCAGTCAGCTCTGGCGTCAATGTCCGCGGCGGAGAAAATCGTCCCGAACCACGCACATTGTATATGCCACTAAATTGTTCTTCTATCATTAAAGTTGCTTAGACCTTGTCTTACTTGCTTTACAAAGTTATTCCTCTGAATTTTGAGAATGGCAGCCCACAAACAAACGTCATGAAAAAAAGAGACCGACAGCGCGTGCCTTTTATGTTAAATCTTTTCAGACTGAAATAGCAAAAGTGCGAAACAATAACCGAAGACCAGCCCACGCGAGGCGCCGCGTTTCTACCAGAAAGCTCGCCTTCGCGCATAGATTTCGCCTCCAGCGTTTGCCGGTAAACATTATGGTTACATAAGCTGCAGCTTCCCGGAAGCCTGAGCTGCAGTAGGGGATCTTTGAATGCTATCGCGTTCGGCTCTTAAAGGCTAAGCTTAAGCAACCTTCATTTTTTTTTTTTTTTTACAGCGAGAGCTGTATATAACTAACCTTCCGTAGTTTTTTCGGTGTCCGGCAGCAGAAACGGACTTGGCGATTTCTATCAAACCCATACGGGCGCAGTGCGGTGGTTCCGATGTCAAAATGCGGAACAGATTAGAACGCTCACTATGAACAATAGCGTGACGTCAAGGTTATCACAACAAATGAGCAGGAGAGGCATCGCCGCTAAAAACAGCTGAGTTATCAATGGGGGGGACACACATAGTTCGCACACCCGAAGAAGAACATTCGTGCGAGGAGCGCCGCAGGGAACATCAACGAGAATGTAAACGCGTTGGCGGGAAACGACCGCCGACGAAGAACATTTCCGCGACGCTGAACAAAAACGACAATCGCGAGCCCGAACATCTCCGAACGAGCAATGCGCCAGACTCGCAACGCAAAAAATGACAACCATTCCACACTGCGGAGATGGAACGGCAGCGAAATCACTTTGCTTTTCGTTTGAGAACGTTGACTGTAGTCAGCTTTCGCTGTCATTCCATCTTCACAGAGTGGAATGGTTGTCATTTCTTTTTTCAGTAAATGTTTTCTGCGTTAAATTTTCATCTCTCACACTTGTGTGTACGTACCCACGGGCAGCGACACCAGCAGTCCCACAAGTTATCCGAGGGCGCTGACTCCGCTCACTACCTCACTCGACAAGCTGTCTGCGTTGGGGCTTGCTTCTGCGGAACGCGAGCTGCGTGTTTCGCGTGACGATCGCAGTGGTGGCTGGGTGGTTACTTCAAATCACTCTGGAAGCCACTGGTGCCGTGGAACGCGGGCGGGTAATCACGCAACACTTTTCGTATTTCGCGCGTTGCGTGTAAATTGCAGAAAGAAATACGTGGACAGTATATAACGCTCTGAAAAAGAATGAAGGCAGTGATTTATGATCTAACAATTGCTTTCCCATTGGACATGGGAAGTCTTCTCTCTAATTTAGGACTTACAAGTTGAATAAATAATTTTCTGAAATTAAGCAGAGAAATTGTTTTCAAAAATTATCCTCGTGGTGGAGGAGGATTGACGACCGAACATGTTAGGTTTATTTTACAGCTTGCCTGACAGAGAGAGAGGGAAGGGAGGAAAGATGAAAGGCAGGCAGGCTAGACTTTGTCCAGTTTGGTACTCCGCCCGTGAGGGGCGTGGAATAGAGAGAACAGATGAATATAGCTAATTCACTCGCTAAGCGAGGTGCCGCGTGCTTACAGTCGGGCGCTCGAATCTGTCGCCTTCATATACTTCAGAGGAGCTCCTGTGCTTAAAGGTTCGTGCGGCTGGGCTAAAGTTAGCGGCAGTATGTATGTATGTATGTATGTATGTATGTATGTATGTATGTATGTATGTATGTATGTATGTATGTATGTATGTATGTATGTATGTATGTATGTATGTATGTATGTATGTATGTATGTGCATTCGTGTGTGTATGTGTGTGTTACAGACACAGTGTGCATATATTCACACTACGTAGTGTAAACATGCAAACTGCTTTTCCGCAGTCTACGATATCAATGCGCTTCATGACGAGTCGTAATTAAACGGAAAAACAATGTTCCCTTAAATGGCAATGGATATAAATTAGTGTATTGCTGCTTTAGGCCACGAACTAAGGCCTTCCTGATGCAGACAGTGGCGTGCACATACGTTGATCAAAAAACGTGTTTTAAATAAGCCTGCTTTTTGAATTACCACCTTAAATGATGAATGTTGTCACGACTGGCAAAAAAAAGAAAGGAAGACCGGGCATAGCAAAGCGCATTTTACAACAGGTTTGTATAGGTTAGAAGGAGAAAAAGAAACGATCTCAAGAAGTGCCCAGGTAAGAAAGGACGCAGGCGAATATTTGTGAACGTAGCAGCTGCGAGCCCATCCTTCTTAATATCGGTGCATGAGAACCGATTTTCTCCGTGGAAAGATATCTCAAATTCCTGCAGGCGATTTTCTTAGGCCCAAGTATATAAATAACATAAAAAGGGCGTGTTCTGAAGTATACAGTCTGAGAGTATGTTTAAAGAATGTATAGTTTCTCACGAAGAAATGAAAAACGCGGCTCGTATCCGCCCTGCTGGGCACTGTGCAGCCTCGTGTTAATCTTCTTGAGTCCCGAGACTTGATCGTTGATTCCCGTGCTCGAGTTATCCGCGCGTATCAATCTATCACGGCGACGACGACGGGCCTTAATCTCCGATGCACGTCGCGCTCGGCAGCGCGTGCACAAACACGCGACAGAAAGAGAGAGCGAGAGAGAGAGAGCGCGCGCTTTCGTCGCATCGCTCTCGACCGCGGACTACTCGACGCGTGGCCCACTGCACCGTTGCGAGGGGTCGACCCGGCGCGCGAGCGATAGATCATCCGCAAATCCCCACGACGACGCCTCACATCGTCGCATGCACGCTCGTGCGGGCCTCGCGCCGCCCTGAGTTTCCCACTTTTCGAGTTGTTCTCACCGCTCGCAGATTGAGGAGAGGGAGCAAGAAAGAAAGAAAACTCCACCTCAACGAAAACCTGCAGAGGTGCGCCTGCGTCAGCCGTTCACTTTGTATCAGCGAACGAGTCGTCTAGCATAGAAAAAAGGTAATCAGACGAAGCCACGAGGCGACATAGAAGCGTCTAGTGCGACGCACTCGTAGTTCCCTGAGTTGAAAGGCTGCAAACGCGCATTATAGGTGGTCCTGACATTCAGCACTATAATTTTACGCTGGGCGTAAAACCCACCTTAGCCATCGCCACGGGTATCACTGTGCTCCCCCGTCTTAGTTTCAGAAACTGTGTTTGCTCCTACAAGATTCCGTTTCCTTTCTTTTTTCTCTGGACTTCATCGTCATGTTGCTTTCTCTCAGTCGCTCGAAATGCTGATCAGCTGATCAGGGGACGCATTCACTAAGCTTCCACGTGCTCGTATCAATGGTTTGTGATTGATGAGCTGGTGTACGCTGATCAACAATGACTGGCCAGCGTCACAATAATCAAGTCAATCACTAACCCATTGCATAATTTTCCTGACGAATTGCCCGAAGAAGACCGACGAGTGGCTATGATACTCCGGTCTCGGATGAATACTTTTCAAATGCTCTTCGATAACCTGCACATTCCCTCAGCGCGAAGTGCAATGCAAGGCCTGGATGCTCTCAATACTTGCATGTCTTGAGTAGGCGTCATGGTTCGCCCGCAGCATTCTATTTGCACTGAAGACAAAAAGACTGGGGTTTACCTCACCAATATACTTCCGCGTACTGCAACGTGCTGCTGACGACCAGTGGCTCCTTGGTGTTCACAGGTGATTCAACGCGCATCACCAGCTATGGGGAAGCACCAAGATTAGCTTCAGGCAGCCGTATGACGGCAGCCTAATGTATCGGCGGGTCACTTCCTTGTACCTGACTGATTTCAAGGCGCTTTGCTGTGTGCACACACAGTGTTCCCTCTATCCCGCCTGTCTTTTTTCCTCTAACCTTGTTTTCTTTCTTTTTTACTGATGTTAGTGTTAAATTTACTGTTGTTATTTTTCGTTGTCCCCATTATCGAATGTACCCACTCCCCTCGGTAATGCCCTCGGGCCTTGAGGGTAATGAAGTAAATAAATAAATAAATAAATAAATAAATAAATAAATAAATAAATAAATAAATAAATAAATATTACTGCACATGCCTAAGCAGGATCAATGGCTTTCTTGACAACTTTCAACTATATATATATTTTTCTTCCTTTCTGAAGTTGTGAGCACGGCTAATACACGTGAAAAAAAAAAGAAAAAAGAAAGAGAGGCCACGCTCCTGGAGAAAGTTTATGTTAGCTCTTGCGTGGCTGTCAAACCGGTACCTGTAAAAAGAGGCCAGGGGTTATCTTGCGTTGTTCTGGTCAGCCGACAATGGTTCTTATGTGCACTCATCATATGTCAGAAGTGGTCAGAATTAGCTTCAGCGAAGATGCAAGGTACTGATGATGTATGCAGTATTGTAAGAGCAAATAACCTTATATTATTTAATTTTATTTAATTCAATTCCTTTTTCCTAGAACGAGAGGAAAAGTCGGAGCTTGTTTTTTTGCATCAGAGGCATTGCTTGCATATGGTTAACGCCATGCAAAGTAGGAAATGAAAAGGAAGAAAGACAAAAAGGAGCTTTCTGGCATAGCGACTGGCCAGTCACCAAAAGTTATAGCGGAGGCATTCGCAGACATTTTCGTCTCTCCTGCATCTAGTGACACCACAATTAGCGACCTTCCTTCTTTGACAAGCCACAGCACCATGATCGCTTCCTACGGTCCAGCCTGCCAGATGAACGAGGCATATTTCACTCTTGAGGAGCTGCGACAAGCGCTGAGCCTCTCCAAACGCCGCACTGCTCCAGGCGAAGATGGTGTGACGTATCAACCATTGCGGAACGTTGATAAGAGTTTTCATGACCGTATATTGGACGAGTATAATGAAGTATGGAGAACCGGTGTAATCCCTGCTGAATGGAAATCGTCCGTGGTAATACCAATTTTAAAGCCCGGGCGCTCTGCAAGACACCTCAAGTCCTACCGGCCAATATCCCTAACTTCAAATGTCATCAAGTTAATGGAGCAAATGGTCTTGTTTCGCTTAGATGTGAGGCTAGAGGAGCTGAATTTTTTTCCTGATGTCATGAGTGGCTTTCGTCGCCGCCGTTCAGCTCTAGACAGCATATCAGACCTTGTCTCAGCGCTCGAATTTGCTAACGGAAACGAGCATTCCGCCTACATCCTCTTCCTAGACATACAACAAGTTTTCGATTCAGTTTCACATAAGGCGATTATTTTCACTCTTGCAACCGCTGGGATTTCGGGTTGTCTTCTCCGCTTTGTGCATAATTTTCTATCGGAGCGCCGGATGAAAGTGCGTGTCGGAGGAGTAACTAGTGAATATCTAAATTTGAAGTGCGGTGTCACTCAGGGCAGCGTATTATCGCCGCTTTTGTTTAATACCGTACTCGCCGCGCTTCCAAGCCCTTTGCCTCAGGATGACAGTGACTTCCCTGTGAGCGTACCTGTCTACGCAGATGACATTGCTCTGTGGATAATCGGCCCTTCGCACCTTGGTACGCGGCTTCGTGCAAGCCTGCAAATAGTTCTAAACGCTACTTCGGAGTACTTGGGTGAAGTTGGCCTGCTCATATCACCCGCTAAGTCGGCTGCAATAGCATATCACCCTAAACAACGCGCTCGTCGAACAATGAGCCGAGTGTACCTTGACGAAACACCTATAAATTGAGTGCGCCAACACCGTTATTTGGGGTTAATGGTGGATGATCGCATCTCTTGGCGTCCTGCCGTTAAATTTGTACAACGCAAATCGCACTCCCTCCTTAAGTATGTGGGCCCCTTGATGCTAGAGGTGCTGGCTGCGACCAAAGAACGGCTCTCAAGGCGTACCAGTCATCTGTACTCTCAGGCATGATGTACATGTTACCAGTCCTGAACATATCACCTAGTTTGATGGCCCAACTGGAACGAGATCATCGCGTCGCCCTCCCACTAATGCTTGGATTACCTCGTGAGGCGCAATCTGTTACATTACTCACTGAACCGCATCAGTTACCCCTGCGGCTGCAAGCAGACCAGATAGATGTATATCATATTGAGCGTCTGCACTGTGCATCGAATGGTCAATCGCTCCTTGATCGTCTCATTCACCACCCGTTATCTCGCATGGGAAAAATGGCGGCATTATTTATGGATGTCACTGACATTTCTGAACACGCTGGTATAGTTACGCCTCCGCCTCCAAAAGATGTTACGAAACACGTATTCCCCATTTGCCTAAGAATCCCTGACATGCACAAAAGATCTTATATGCCTGTTTCGGCAATATTCCAATTGGCTCAGTCTCACATATTCGAAAAGTTTCCAGATTATCTTTAAGTATTCACAGATGCGTCTGTACACAGCGACGGTCAAGGCGCCTCTGCAGCTTTTTTCTGCCCTTCGATTCAAGTACGGCGTATCTTTCAAATATCTCATCCAACTTCGTCAACAACGGCTGAGCTAGCAGCGATTAATGTTGCCCTGAAATACGCGCAAGAGGAGTTAACTACATCGAAGATTGTCATCTTTACGGACTCCCGCGCTGCCCTCAGCAGGTTACAACGCAGTGAGATTGATTGTCCACTTGTGCGCAGCATTACTGACTCTGCAAGTGAAATTTCATTACGTGCGGTATCTCTCGTTGCTCAATGGATACCTTCACACGTAGGAATCGCCGGAAATGAACCGGCTGATCGGCTCGCTTCAACTTGCGCTCATCACAACTGTGACTGCCCAGAAATTCTGTGCAAGCTTGATGACGCTCGTCTGCTAATTCGTCACCGCCTACTCAAGCAGCATCCAGACCAGCGCGTAGCAAATGGAACGTTCCCGCCCCGTGTTCGCGGTCGAGGTTTGCCTCGTCGCGCTAGAGCACAACTACTCAAGCTGAGGGGGGGCTGTGTGAACGTGCACGAACGTTTATGCAGAAAACGACGTGTGGCGAGTCCATCGTGTACGTCTTGTGGTCACTGCGAGACACTTCAGCATCTTATATTTGAGTGTCCCGCTCTCATTGCGCAGCGCATGTCGCTAGTGAGAGACTATCATCTCCTTGGCTGCGGTGTACGACACTCGACGAATGTTTGTAACTCAGTGGTTGTGCGTCTAAACGTGATCATGCTCATCGCGCTCTACTTACTTTTCTCGTGTTAACTAATTTACGTTCACGTTTGTAGTGTCGAAACTATTTTATTCAACATTCTGTAGTAGCGTGACGTTCAGTGACCGGCCCTACTCTGGGTCATCTGTACTCTGTGTTCTACTTTATTCTTTAGATTAGTCCTGTTGCTCTTCCTTTCCTCTTTCCTTCCCTCCTTCCTATTTTCCATTTCTGTGTTGCTGTCACCTCCCTTCTGAAGAGTAGGCAGGCGTCGTGCCCCTTCCGCTGGCAATTGCCAGGCTGCTCCTCGCTTTCCCTTTCCTGTTAATTGTATATATGTGTTCAAAACGAATAATAATAATCATTGAAGCTTCACATGAGAAGCACCCACGTGTAACCTAGTAAAAGGTATCATTCTCAACAATGCATGATGTCAACATAGACAGGCCTTAACGCCTTTTTTGGTCCCACAGAAAAAAAAAAATCGTTTCAAAGACAGTAATAAGTATTCTTACCTGTTAAAATTGTGTATTGGGAACAATGACATATGGCAGCATGCTCAGGCAAAACTCGAACGAGAAAGTATGAGAAGCAGTAAACTGCACGCTTGCGTAGACGTTATAATTCCTTTCATAAAAACCGCATCGATGCCGACTTGCGATAACATCACGGTATTTCTACAAGGTTCCCTTGATTCGTATTGCTGATTTTTATTTATTGGTATCATGACCAGATTGTGATGTCGCATTTCAAAGTGGTTGAGTAGTTTCGGTGCAGAAGACGTTCTCAAAAGATGCTAGGTTGAGCCTTGTGTTCCTTTGGAATGTAATGAAATCCTTACTTGCGGATAAGCAATTAAATAGGCCCGAGTGGACACCGACACGATGAGAGATATCACAGCGAATTATTCAGGAAACTTCAGTGGACGTTGTCGCCACCCACCCTATCGTTGTTGTATCTTTTATGATTTACCATGCCTCCTATGAATGCAAGAGTGGCCGTGTTACTGGTGCGGCAACTTCATTTAGTATCAAAGTTCCACTTGATATTTTGCATCCGTCACTATTTAGATCTCGCCCTTCACCTATGCGTTGTTATTCTTTCTTCTTTTTTTTTAAATTGTACAAGGAGTACTGTAAAGGATGACAAATTCTTTATTACATGTAACTTTGTATCCTCAGGAAACATGATCAACGAGTGATAAAAGGTTGGAATTGATGAAACACGTTAGGCCACGTCAAGGGTAGATGAAATGACCGGTCAAAATGCTAATCACTAAGCATTGATGTCTGACATGCTATCATTATTTTACGCTATACTTTTTCTTCATATAGGACCTCGGATAGACACGTATCTATTTCTGTGCCTTTAGCGTGAAAACACCTTTGAAGTAACGCGACAGCAATGTAACCTGTTTCTATTTGTGACAGGCTTTCAATATTTCTGGGTCTTTATTCACAGAAATTTCTTACGCTAGAATTGTTGACAAGAGGAAATTTCGGTCAATCACGAGGCTGGGCCGATTATTAGTGAAGGCGTTCAGACAGTGGCAAAGTGCGCCTGTAGGAACGAAATGCTTCGTGAATTCGGCTCTTGACGTTTAGCGCGTTAGCGACAATATCTTGGCACCGAGCTTTGAGGTAGGTGCGGTTATTGATGTGTTTACTTGGGGAAAAAATAAATTATATCTGTTGCTTCTTTCATGGGTGAGAAGTGTTCTTGGGGAGCCCTATTATGGGGGTGCTAATGATCGTATGCAAATCTGTTGCAACTACTCCGGCTCGTTTGTCATTTCTTCCCTCACTATCTGATTTGGCACCTGCCTTTCTTTTTTTCACACTGTCTATTTCAATCGAACATGGTCAGCCTTATATCTCATACGATTAAACTTAGATGTCTTTTGGTAGAACTTGAGTTCTGCAAAAAACAATATTTATTATCAGTGTTTCGGTCATGGTAAGATTAAATGTGCGTCAATACCAACACATGTAACAGAAGCAATACTTCCTCAGGTCGAGACAACGTTAAAGGCTTCAGGCAAATATCCACTTGTTCTCGCAAACCTTGTTTTTGAGATTAATAGATTCATTCGGTTTACAGTCTTAAAGCATCACTGGGACTATGACAGACGCTGCAGTCGAGGGATCCAGATTAATTTTGACCACCTGGGTTTCTTTAAATCTAAGTGATGCCAGTTCGGATTGTTCATGCCCCATTATTATTTTAGATGGCACACATCATAATAATCGTAGCTAGTTAGTTCGTTTGTAAGGTTTTATGGAATTGTAGCGTGTGGCTTCGGGTGTAGTGGTTTATCATAAATGCGAAATTCCTCTCTTCAGAATCTAGCGGTTCACAAGCAACACGTACTGCATAGGCGAAAAATATTCGCGATACAAGGCGACATGGCGGTCTATCATATTGCAAACACTCCTGCGAACGAGCATTTCTTAAAATACAGTAGCGGCAACAGAGCATGTATGCAACAGCATGCACTCTTTACATGAAAAACGAGGCAGCGAAGGAACCCAGTTTCCTAAGTTCCACCTTTCTCGTACTAGTTCATTGTAAAAAAATTAAATAAAAATAAAGCAAATAAAAAGAAGCACTCACACAGACCTTGATTAGAAACAGTATCCTGCCGCGTGGCCGTGAAGCAGCGCTCATATGTTCTTGTATACACCCACGAGCAAGCAGCAGACATAGCGATGAAGAATTAAGGAGAGGAAAAAGTCGCATGTAATGCGACTACTAACCAAGGGTATTCGGAGGAAGCAGAAGGCAGCAAAAGGAGTAAACAGATAAGGTAAAGGAAAAATGGTTTTCAGGAAGCAAGGAAGAGTTACGCAAGCACTCTTAGGAACGACTAGTCTGGATTGGCTGGTTCACTGCAGCAGCGAACTACTTCCCACGGAGAACGCAGTTCTTCACGCGGGCACCTGGCACGGCCAACTTGGCTCACTTTTGCTCACATTCAAAGTGTAGGCCTAGACGTGGAAAAATGCAAACAGATAGTACACCCGCCAGCATAGCGCAGCCCGGAGGATTGAGGAGATTATAGTGGTGCATTTTGGATGAAGCCAGCTTCATGATAGCACGTTCGCGTGCGCCGACGTGGGCGCGAGGAAACACAACATCTCGGATAACGCGCATGCCTTGCAGGCACGTAAAGGAACGCCGTTATGCTTTGCTTTACCTGAGAGGAGTCTTTTTTAACTTATATACTTAACTTTGTTTCTTGCGTTGTTTGTTTTGCTTGCTTTCTGCGAGACTCTGCTCGTGTAGCACGCGCTCTTAAAATGGAAATGACTTCATTCCGTACTTGGCAACCCAGCAACAGCGTCAAAATTTTGCTTAATTTCTATCCTTGTGGTGTGCATTCTTACTGTTTGTCTGTTTGGCCCATTTCGGGACACGTGCAGTGTGTTTGTTCAGTCGCTCGACTACAAAGTTTCTACACATTGGCCACCGGCTAGCAAAAACTTGGGTCTTCCACATGGCGCAAGCTGAAGAAAAGCTGAAAATTTAGCATATAAGAAAGCCAGACATTAAAGAACTGAAATTATGCAGAAAGAGCACATATTGTATGGCGTTTTTTTTATTGCTCTCGCTGTGGCTGAAATGGAAAGAATATGTCCCCTCTGGTGGCCTAGGAATCTCAGCAGCTCAGTGAGAGTATAATCTGGGATGCCTCGGCTGTTATCTTATTTTACGTCTGTGTTTCCCTTTTACAAGCTGCATGCAAGATGTTCTACATGTAGACCAAGGACAGGACTATATTTGTAATACCTGGAAAACAATGTATTTATTTTCATCACGAATAAAGCAGAGTTGACACATCACACTTCGCGAGAAACCTTGAAATTCGAAATTTACTTTCATGCGGCAAACAAAAGACGATATCTCAAAGTACTGATCACGACTGCAGAAATTATGCTTAGTTGCGCGACACGCATTGCCCAATGTTATTTTGTTTTGTTTTTAAGGAAGCGAGCAATGAAACTCGCTGCTGCTTAGTGCTCAAAAAGAACATTTGTCTACGCACGAGCAGCCTTAATAACTAGTAAAATTGTACTGGAAGGTGGACTACTCTACAGCATAGCGCTATTGCCGTTTCTTGTTCAACTCTCTGCTTTTCACACTGGTGGTGCAACGAAAGAGTAGCAGTGATTACAAGTCATGCGTAAATTACGGAATACAATTTTCCCGGCTGTAAGAGGGTGTTACAGTGGTGTCACTATGAAAACTGTGAGGAGCAAAGATGGTTGCGAAATTGCAACATTTTTGAAAGATGTGAACGTTATCGATTCCTTCTGGTGTCGCAAATGAATCAAAACTAAAAAAAAGCCAATGAAGTACTAGACCTTGACTTCTTGCTTTTGTTCAGCTCCTGAGGTGGCCTTCATTTCCGGTTCATAGCTGTGCGTTCAACGTCCATAACGCCCCAAGGGACAACAATCAGCTGGCTAGCATGGAACCAAAAAGGAATATGAGCTTCTTTAAATGTATATTTTAGATGAATTTTACCATCCACAACCAGTGCAGGAAAAAACGTTCTAGATGACGTGACGTGGCGATTATTACATACAAAGGAGGCATCGTTTTGAACCAAGAGAAAAGGCGCGCAATGAGAGGGACCTGGTCTAGAACAGCACATCATGGAGAAGCGTTCAGTAACAGGAAGGGAAAAAAGCGCCGGTTCCCGTCCGGCCCACCGAGGAAGGGACCCCCACGGTCAGCGGATGCTTTTGGCCTTCCCATTTCAGGCGTCATTCTTTATGTAATGTTTCCGTCTTCCAGCTCGCCTTGAACCGGAGCAAGGGGAGGAAATAGGAAGGCGTTTTCTTCCGGCTTCCTTCGAGCCTGTCCACCGCCTTGCGGCTGCCCTCTTGCTTGCCGTAGCCTCAAAGCCAGCGTTGCTTGAGCGCTGGCGTTTGCTGTTGCGGCATCACGCTCCCGCACTTCCGGACGCCGCGCTACATTTTCTTCGTATCCCCAATCCCCTCCTTTCCTATCGCTGGACTTGCTTCTCGTTACACGCTTCGCCAACCGAAACCGCGCACACAGACACACGCACGCAGGCGTCTAGAAGAACGGCAGCAGGGAAGCCGGTCAGCGCGAATGCGACCCGCAAGACGTCTCTGGCGCGCCCGGCGCTTTCTGGGCATTCGCAGCTTCGGCACGACGTGTCCTTCGACCCATGCTTCCTGACTCGAGATGCTCTCCCCGGGAGCAGACCGCGGGTGCCTCCGCCAAAGACGACAACGCCAGCACCATCTTGCTTCTGCAGTGCACCCCCGTCCCCCTGGAGCGCAGCGCCTGCTCTTGCTTGTTTACCCGACTGGCGAGGTGCTGAGATCCCGGTGGCTTTGCGTTGTTGTCCGTTCCAATGTTTGTGATGGCAATTGCAGCCGTCGTAATGCTTTTCCAAGATAGCCGGGAAAGTGAGAAAGGAAGGAAAATGGGATACTATGAGGAGGAAGATGGGCGGAAGCTGAGCGCAGAGCTTTTCGGCGCACGTCTCCACTGAAAAAGGGGCGTTCTGTAACAAGGAAACAGAAGCGGCAGTGGTTGCAACGACCACGGAGGCGACGACGATCGGCCGCGCCAAAGCACCATCTCGTCGTTCACGGATCCCCACGAGAGCAACGCACGGAAGACCATGCTTTCTCCTCTGGTTTGCGACAGTGCTTTGAGAGAACAGCGGCAGCGTCTTCGGGGAGCTGTAAACTTCGAATGGGCGTTGCAGCGAGTCTGCGTGGCGCGAACGAAAAGCAAGCTTTCTTCACGCCAGTCTTATTCATTCAGGCGCCTTTTTCTTCGTGCGTGGTTAACGATTATTTACTTCCGCTTTTCGAAACGCGGAAAATTGTGGCTCGCCCCTTTTCCGGGGACGCGCTTAGAGTCGCGGTAAGCAAAAATTATTTTGGGGCCACAGTCACCGGGGGAGGCGGTTCTCCTTCCCACTTTGTGTTTCTTTTCTTGATCGTTTCCTGCGCATTTCTTCTGAGAACAATTTACTCTTTGCGTTCCCATCCGTGGCTGAGGATTGCTGGTCATGAAATACTCCACGGTGGTTAAGAACATTCGTTCTGTCCTCAAGGATTTACTCCGCGATAAAGAAACAAGCACACGTTTACGCCTTCAGAAAGTGTTCTTTTTTTACTTTCAGAAGTTACCATTAAGCAAAGGAAAGCATAAACAAAAGGTCAGCACCTAAGTACGCCTGTGGTTGAGATTGATAATTATAGAAAGTCGCGGCCACCACGCCCGCGGTAAACGGACATGCAGCAAAATTTCAGCAAATAGAAACAGCTTAATCAAAAGCTAAACGACCCATTCTAAGGAAATTCTACCGCAGAAAAGGCGTTATAAAGGAGAAGCCCCTCGTCTTAGCCAAGGAGCATCTCCGTAAGGTTCTGGGTCTTACGCGATAAGGCACGTACCCAAGTGCTTCAAGCGTTTCCAAACTTAAAACATCCTACACAAACAGCGATGACAACAACATTGCACTGAGATATGTTACAACTATTGCTTCATGCTTTCCCCGCAAGTGCCTCCTTTTCATCACTGCCTCGTAAGCTGTGCCAGGTTGGAGCAATTTTGCGCGCTTCTTTGAGAACATAAAAAAGATTTATTAGTCAAAGCGTGTGGCACATTTACCCTCCCCGTTTCTTGTCATTCCAGCGAAAATTATGGTATTCCATAAGCCTATGGGACGCATGACACGGCTTTTTTTCCTGTGGCTCAAAACAATGTTACATTATATGTATGGTTCTTATATAATGTGTTCTAATACATCGGCCACTTCATTGCAAGTTTTTTTTTGCTTACTGCGTAAAGGTTAATACTGAGGAGGCAAAACGCGAGTGTCGCGATATACACGATGCGCGTTACCGAATGGTGTGAGCACTTGTTCCTTCCAAACTACAAGCTGTAGCACTACAGCAACACAAAACGTCCATTTCCGTGTGGAGGAATGCGAGTACGGAGTTCACATTACGGAGAGGCAATTGAGGATAAATTACGATGTTATATTGCAGTAATCAGTTAAGTTTGACCACTTCTCTTTATATATGTAGCTCCAATTGTCTAACTTTACAGCTTTCATACAGTAATGCAGCTCAAGAATGGTCGGCGTTTCGGCTGTCAGACTCCCGAGCCTCAGGATTACCGCGCTGTAAACTACAGCGAACCACAAGTTGTATAACGGGCGATGTTTCGTGAACATGCCACCTTGTTATTTTTCGAGCACGAATAAAAAGACACAAACAATTTTCGGGGTTGCCATCCGATGGTCTCAAACTTTACAAATTTATTTCACAGGGAAAACTGGTAACACAGAAGAAACCCTGCATATATTCTTTGTTTTTTCCTTCATTGTTACCTGTGCCTGCATTCTGAAAATATGTTGATACTTTTTTTTTGTCTGCAGTCGCTGAACAAGTATGCAGGCTTGAAACTTGATTACACTTTGGTGCAGACGGTGGACAATATTCTTCTTTGCATAGCAGAAGAACCACACATAAAACTGCCGGGTGAACGAAAAAAAAGTGGGGGGAGAGTAGAGGGCGCTCGAAATAAAATTTACTCACCCAGAATGCAAATTCATTCCCATCCACAGCTTTCTTTTCCTCCTGCTTTTGTATCTTACTTTTTTTATCTTCATCATTCTGCACCCCTTACACTCTGTATCTTGCGTAGTGCGTGTCTCCCTGCTTATACGCGTCTTCTATTCACTATTTCTTTCTCGTTTCTTGTGTTTCCTTGTCTGACAGCACACGCCCAACCCGGTACGCCTTTTTATGGCGCGGCGGACAGGTTAGGCTGAGTGGCAGGAGAATCCCATTTGGCGACAGCTCAAAGGAGCCGCAACCCGAGCTCGTGTTGATTTTGGCGTCACCGGCGGCGTACTTATTTTTCCCTCGACTATTTCCTTTCCTCTACAGCTTTCTCAGAGCAAAATACAGTAGTAACATTCAACATTAGCTGACGAGGAATGAAAGCTTCCCTTTCTGGATAATATATGGCATATGCAGCTCCACTGACCAAAGTGATGTGTGAAATAGGTACTTTTCGAAGGCTGGAGCCCTATACCGTAAAACTATTCCAATATGTTTTTATTCCAATCTCCTGACGTCAAATTTTCGTCACCGCTGACGCAAGCATCAGGCGGTGACCCACGGGGTTGTCTGAACAGACCAATCAAACGCTCTCCTCGATCATAGGAGGTCACATTTGTTTGCTTGAAGAACGAATAGCATTGCCTAGACTGACAGGCTTGTCTTATATAATTGGCTGACAAGAGGCGAGGAGCACACTCAAGTGGAGAGAGATTCGCTGGGGCCGAGTCAGTGCACTGAAAATCGGTAATCTGATGAAGAGGGTGGTGCTGGCGTCTGCGATTGGTCCGCTTTCCCTCACTTAGCTTGCGGTGGCTGGTTGAAAATTGCGGCGGCATGCAGCGGAAGGTTAAGAATGCCGCTAAAACGGATCCTCAGCAAATAAGAGTTGGGAGAGCGAAGTCGTAAACGCGCCGAAAGTGCTCGAAAACGTTACACGGCCACGCAGAAAGCTTTATTATACGCAAATAAACCCATGCTCTTCGGCAGGTGCGAGTAGCCAGTGCCTGAGTGATCGGCGGCAGCCATCTTTTATTCCTTTCAGAACGGGGCAGCCTGCGGTTATTCAGAAAAAATTCAGTTTTGTTCGGCATATTAATGCATCTTTAACGCGTAGACGTCATTTGGACATGGTGACTTTTCGCGGTTTTTTGACGTCGCGTGACATGCAGGTGAAGTGGGTGCAGCCCGAAAACTCTTGACCCATAGACTAGGCCTAATGTTCAAAAGGTGTTGAATCAAAAATAACTATTTTCTTTGGTTCGGTCAAATCATGCATAATCAGACTGTACACGTCATATCAGATGGAGAGATATCGCGGTTGTCGTGACGTCGCGTGACACGCAGAAGTGAAGGGTGGTCCTAAAATGTTTTTGACCAATCACGGAGGGTTCATTGCAGAATTGGAATAGAAACGTTTGGAATAGCTTTACGTTATAGCCCCTCTGCCCCGATGTGAGCGATGTTGACTTTCCTTACCGTAACGTTTGCCACCCGTAATAATTGTGACGCTGACCTTGGTGTTGCACTGCAGATTTTCCGGTGGCATGGCTGAATTCGGCCTATTCCTGCCAACGTTCGTAAGTACCCTCCTTTTTTATGCTGACGACATTCTTATATTTATTGTGGACAAAAACTGAGCTCAGGGTGAGTCGAGTTCAATCAATAGTTATCAAACAACGCAGAAATAAACGGCATGGTCTTCGTGGTTTCGCAACCTTTTTAACGCAACAGCGTTAAGGAGCTCGTGTTGCAGAAAAGCCGGTGTCGTCGGTGTCGGCGTCCGCGGCGTCGGCCGTGAGCAAAAATCCCGGCAGGCAATTCATAAATAAAAACAACTTGCAACACTGGCTGCGTGGGAATCGAACCAGGGTCTCCGGAGTGTAAGGCGGAGACGCTACCACTCAGCAACGAGTTCGTATCAAAGCGGTACAAAAGCGCGTCTAGTGAATGCGGTGTTGTCTTAGAAACGTGCTGTAGAAAGTTATACTGCGGTGTATATCGGTAATTATGAGTATGTAACTTCCAGAAGTTGCAGTTCCACGAGTAGCGAAGTACGTTTCCGCTACATTTCTTCTGCACTTTCCGCACACGCAGAGCCATCTTGCGGCAAACACAGAAGACCCCCTTCTCTCAATGTACGGCGCTGCCCCGACAGGTGGCGCGCCACGCGCGCATTGGGGCTGTGCGTGGACCGGTGCGAGGCGCGTCGCGGCCCGACTCCCTCTCCCCTGACGACGCTTCGCCGTGCTACCTCACGGGTTGCAGAATCAAGCGTCCTTCCTTTCTTTAGATCACAATATATATATCTCTCTGCCCGTGCCGATTACGACGTTTGGCTGGCGTAGATCGTTTCCCCCTCCGAGACACCGAGTTCTTTGGTTCGTTCCGCTTGCTCAGGCGCACCTTTCGTTGCCGCGCCGAACGCTGCGTTGCTCGACGCTCACCGCGTAATTGGTGGGGGCAAAGTCCGATGCGGGGCGCCTCGTAAGTGATCGCTGCGCCGTAGCGCATGGTCTTACACCCCTTGGCGGGTCGACGGGAACGCTGTCGCGTTTCACTCTTGAAGGCGAAGCTTAAGCGTCCTCCAATTTTTTGTTTATCTTTCCTAGCTCACTGGTTCAACTCCCTAAACGTATATATATATATATATATATATATATATATATATATATATATATACACATATATATATAATACCAATAAATAACGGTGTCAGGCTGGGAGATCCGATCTCTCCAATGATATTCACGGCGTGTGTACAGGAGGTATTCAGAGACCTGGATTGGGCAGAATTGGGGATAACAGTTAATGGAGAATACCTTAGTAAATTGCGATTCGCTGATGATATTGCCTTGCTTAGCAAGTCAGGGGACTAATTCCAATGCATGCTCACTGACCTGGACAGGCAAAGCAGAAGGGTGGGTCTAAAAATTAATCTCTAGAAAACTAAAGTAATGTTTAACAGTCTCGGAAGAGAACAGCAGTTTACAATAGGTAGCGAGGCACTGGAAGTGGTAAGATATTACATCTACTCAGGGCAAGTAGTGACCGCGGATACGGATCATGAGACTGAAATAATCTGAATACGAATGGGCCGGGGTGTGTTTGGCACGCATTCTCAGATCATGAACAGCAGGTTGCCATTATCCCCCAAGAGAAAAGTGTGTAACAGCTGTGTCTTACCAGTACTCATGTACGGGGCAGAAACCTGGAGGCATACGAAAAGGGTTCTACTTAAATTGAGGACTACGCAACGAGCTATGGAAAGAAGAATGATGGATGTAACGTTAAGGGATAAGAAAAGAGCAAATTGGGTGAGGGAACAAACGCGAGTTAATTACATCTTAGTTGAAATCAAGAAAAAGAAATGGCCATGGGCAAGACATGTAATGAGGAGGGAAGATAACCGATGGTCATTAAGGGTTACGGACTGGATTCCAAGGGAAGGGAAGCGTAGCAAGGGGCGGCAGAAAGTTAGGTGGGCGGATGGGGTTAAGAAGTTTGCAGGGACAACATAGCCACAATTAGTACATGACCGGGGTAGTTGGAGCAGTATGGGACAGGCCTCTGCCCTGTAGTAGGTGTAACCACGCTGATGATATATATATATATATATATATATATATATATATATATATATATATATATATAAGATATAAAACTGCGACAAAGCTTGCACTCTTATTCTGCTAAATTCCCGCACACTTATGAGGCTTTCGATACTGTTCAGGGTTCTTTATTAAATCGGTGTGCAGCCCGTCAACATAGCCGCTTCCAATGCCACCCAATAGTTGGATCCAACGCTTCGTTCGGTTCATTAAGTGCAGGCGATGGGGGTTGCGTCTGGTTACGTTTCAGGTAGAACCACAGGCGTAAAGCGGCTGATCACAGGTGGTGAAATTTTTCTCATAGAATAGAAAAGGAAACAGAACAGGCAAGAATAATAATCAAAAAAGCATCTGAATGACCATTCTACACAAGGAGAGTTGAATAAGTTAGTATTAAGCTGCAGAGAAGGGAAGGGAAAACTCAATGAATACGGGCACCTGCGCGCATGGTACGACGCAGTAAAAGAGAGAGAGAAAGAGAAAGAGCGTGAAAGTGCTTATTAATACAAAATATGTATATAAAAGACAACTCCTGTGGTGTTTAAAGAAATCCGCTCAATTTAGTTGCTCTCAAGAGTAACAAAAGTACTCTTACTGTTTTTCAACGAGCGAGCGTTCGAGACGCTGTTTCAAACGAATACTGTATGTTATAAACGAATACTGTAGTTATAAACGAATACTGTATGTTAGAAGATCTAGAAAACAGGCAACATTCATCTTACGATGGACATGTCTATAAAATTCTCGCCGATCATTGTTACGGATATCTTAAAGGGTTTATTAAGATACTGTTTCTCCCTCTTCTATCTTTTCTGATACCCTTAACGTTACCCCTCCGCCATCCGCCACTGAGGTGTCAATACAGTGTTAGCCAACCAGCGGAATATTCTATTCGTCTAGACAATCAACAACAACAAAAAACTCCGCAGATGTATGGAAAATGGGAGAAACTTTTGCATCCAATTTAGCAAAGCTGTATCTAAAGCCGTTCTCACACCCTTCGGAAGTTCTAGGGGTCACCTTTGCCGACGCCCAAAATCTACTCGATGATGTGGAAGCGCTTCATTTTAATATATCCGATGCAACTCTTTTGCTATACACTTGTCTTATTGAACGCTTAATTAAACTCGACCTATAGTACCTAACGCTACACTTCCCGCCATATCTCACACATATATTCATGTAGGCTGTGCCCGGCTTTACTGTGTCGGCCCCGCTTTGTGCAGGTGAGCCTGTGCCTTTTCGATACCAACGACAACGCCGAAGCATGAAAACCATTGTCTAATTCCCGTATACAGCTTCGCTGTCAGTGTTTTTAGACACTTAGGTATGGTATGGCATTTTTTTCCGGGCATGGCATCAACATCATTATGCAGCATTATTGGCCATTAACTCATAAATATTACAACCACAGCCTTGTTACAAATGCTAAGTTGACTGTCACTCTTACATAGACGCCATGGTCGAATTGCACCTGCGCGAACAAAAACCTGCGTCGTGATTATTATTCGCTCAAGACAAGCGAACTTGCGCAAAACGTTAATATATAGAACAACAACGTTAATATAGAACAATAATAGCAAAGACGCTTTGTTTGGAATAGCCGTTAGGAGTCCGTCCTCTCACCGAGAGGTTAAAAGGCGGTGGCGCACACGAAGCCGAGACAATCCGATTAATGCTTCGCAAAGTGCCCTTACGCTAACTCCGTTTTTCTTTTTCCTTCTTCGTTTTTTCCTTTCAACGTTAACTTGCTTCACGTCGAGTCGTTTCTCCGAGCTCACGTTTTGTTTCTCTTTGCGAGAAAAAAAATAACGCACAAACAATATTTTAACTTAGCCATTACCGCGCATGGCTTAGAACTTCCAAGCGAGAGTTGCGGGGAAAGCGAAAGAAGGGATGCCGACCACGTATACAGATCTTTCTTCTACGAGGTGTGCCTCCACAAGGTTTTTGACGCGGTACCAGCGGTCGGCACAGCTTCCCCGGACAACTACAAAAACATGACGCGTGGTGGTTCTGTCGAGGAGAGACTCGTAATGAAATAATATATATATATATATATATATATATATATGTGTGTGTGTGTGTGTGTGTGTGTGTGTGTGTAGATAGATAGATAGATAGATAGATAGATGAAAAAGTTTCATGGCTTGACGAAATATGCTCGCTAATTTATCGGTTGCGGTCGTTCAATGTCACCTGTGCGCCACCAAACGCGACGTATTTTGCCCATCGACAGCTGGGGATATTCTGTCAAGCAGATTTCGAAATTAAAATGGAAAGTTGTAACTCATCGGAAATCTAGTTCAGGTACCGTATGATCGGTGATAGTCGCAAAAGCGTCTTCACAGGTGGTAGCGAGCGTGTGGAACCATAGTAGTTCCCGCATCTTCTATCGCACCTAGACCTCCGTCTGTCGTACATGTTTACACACACCTCTGCACAACGAAGTTAAACCATATTCTCCTAGCGTTCCACATAGCACATTCACCGAGATCGCCTATAGGATCTGCCGAGTGAACGGCAGTATTGCAGGTGGAGTGATGAAACGCCCGACAAGTCATGCATAGAGAAGTTCACCGTCAAGAAGACATGGCAAAAATGGAGCGATGGGCACGTCGTGATACAGGTATATGATACTTTTCTTTTTTTTTTGTAACACCGAGGAAAAGCAACAGTTCACGCACGGACTACGGTGGAACTACGAACTCAGTAAATAAGTAGAGAAAACTTCAATAAGGTTCATAAACGCACTTAGCAAATATTTAACCTGACTAGATGCCACACTTATTGCTCGGCATACCTTCATCACAATATAGGCCCTTTTCGCACTAGCAGGGCAGCAAACTGGATTCTGTCTGGTTAACCTCCCTGCCTTTCTTTCTTCCCTTCTCTCTCTCTCTCTCTCTCGCTCTCTCGCACAGACAGAAACAGTAAGTGGCCGTTCCAGAATTCTGTATGGTAAAAACTAATCGAGTTTTTAAGTAAGGTGACCTTCGCAGCCTGCCACTTTGGGCCGTTAAAATCGAATAACTGCAATGTAGTAGAAAGGAGATAACGCTGTGCTTAAGCGTAACTTGTCACTAAATTTCCCGAACGGTGGAGCTGGGTTGAAGCAACTAAATATCGTTACGCACCAACTTTCACGAACATCGCACGTTTTTCGTGCCCTTCAGATCCACTTGCCGGGAATATGATGTTCTGTATCGCTGCTGCGTTTCCTTTCTCCCTCTGTGACATCCGGAGTGCCACCATCTCTCCCGCTTGAGTTTCCGGCAGGGGCTCCTGTAGGGGCACTTCCGCAAATGCGCGACGACGGAGACTCAACAGCGCAGGCTGAGGTGCGCGGCCCTTTCCTCGTGAATGTTTTAGAGGCCACCCAAACATGTCCGCCAGCCAGGAAACGCTTCCCAGGAGTCCCCTTTTCTCGGGCTCACCGACAACCACGCCGCGCTGTTGCGTAATCGATTTGCGCCGCTGTCGTTTCTTTATTGTTAGCCGGGAATGCGCTCGTTGCGCCTTGCGTTCTTATCGCTTTGCGCAAGACGAGCTAGTCGGAAGAAGGTTCCCGCCTGCTGATGGAAGAAATAACGCTCGCTCTCAGTTATAGAAGAAAAAAAATTGTAATTAAACAATCTATTTAAAATTACTTACAGCTGTTTGGACGTACGCACGTCCCTCTAATGAAGTTCAGAGCAATTCGGCACTAAATGCTTGGTAAGCAGTCAGTGCCATTTTCCACCACACTTGTTCCCTTTTTCTTATGCAGTTAGTTTTTCTTGAACGTGAGCCTCCCATCAATGCTCAGATATTCAGCTACCTTCGCGCGTAGCATCGCGAGGAAACGAGAACGAAAGCTATAAAAAAGTGCCACCGTTTCCAATCTCCTCTCTCTCTCTGTCTTTCTCTCTCTCGTCCTCCCTCCATATATATATATATATATATATATATATATATATATATATATATATATAAGGTAATGACATTTGACATGGACGTTAACCAGAAAATATCTCCGGGTGGCTACCCTGTTCTGGAGGAAGTTGAACATAGTGTACGGAATATGAGAGTAAAGCAACCATACAACATACAACAACCCACCGTGCGCTCTGCCACTCGGTCACAATTTACGAGAAGGAGGGGTACAGAAGGGCCAAATTTTCTTGTTAGTCACAACTGCGTGTAGCGAGGATATGTCACAATTTGTCGCAGAATTCGGTATCTTTCGTAAAACGCAACGGCACCTTTATAGTCACTCGCGCTGATGTGCGAGTAGATCAGTGCCCAAGAATTTAAGCTTCTGTGAGTTATCGGTTGCCCAGCTGGACATCAATCACCCGTAAAGGATACGCCCTCGCCCACTTTATAATGAATTCATCTGTTTTGTCTCGCAGTGTGAGCAAGGCGCTAGCTTCCGTGCTTCTCCATCAGCAGAACCCTCTTACCACGGACATCCATGCTACGATCGCTCGCGCATAGGCGCGGACACCTTTCTCTGCATAGTTGGAGACACGGGACATTAAAGAGTGGGGAGCTAGGCTGGGGAGCGAGTGGGGAACGAGCGAGCGAGTGTAGCCCGGTGAGAAAAAAAGAAAAAAAAAAAACGCTTTTTGTCATCGTCTTGATTACAGAGCAGGGAACTGCATGATCGCTGTCGTTTCCGCCCTTCCTTCTGCGAGATGTGCTCACGATTGTGCCATCAGCCTGTCTCATCCTGACTGTCCTCGTAAGCCGCGCGTTGAGTATCTCGCACTTTTGAGGACGGAGTAGAGATACACCTGCGTCCATCCCTCTCGGCATTCAGTGAAGAGCGCCTTAATCGTAGGCAGAATTACTGGCCGCCTCAATGCCACACAGCGGCGCGCATTGCAGCTGAACCAGCGGCCCTCGCTCGTCACACTGATACTGTGGCTAGAGATGGTGCTATTATCATTGTGGAAATTGTCGTACTTGTTTGCACTCACGAAAATCTTGTGATTTCCGTTGAAAAAACATACTCGAAGACTCCGCACAGTTTCTGTATAGCCTCCATAGATATCTCGTGGACTAGTCCACTCACTTAAAGATGGCTTCTTTTCTTTGTAAGTACACTGATCACTTTATACGCAATAGCTTCGTCTCCAGTGTAGGGCAACAAACGGTATTTTCTGTTCTGGTTGACCTCCCTGTGTTCTTTCTTCCCTCTCTTGTAAACAACAGTTGATTAAGAGTGAAAAGTCATATGTTGGTAGGGCATGTATGAATGCCTTTTTTTTCTAAGCTATACAGATATTTTAAAGAATAATGAAAGGTAGCAGGTTAGTTAGTTAGATACCGCTGTTTTGCTACTTCACTTGCGCAGTTAAAGAATGTTATTTCTGGTACGAAATATAGCAAACAATTTAAACAACACAAAAAATCACGCAATCCACCTAATAAACTTTCTTGCTATTATTTTAGAGTTCAAATCGAAATTAGGGTGCTGAGGCCAAGAAGTCTTCAAAGCACATCGTCCACGTAATCATGTTCCTTGGAAAATCGAAAGTTCTAGATATTCGTCCCGCTAAATGAGGGTTCCACTTCATGTTCACCTCAAAAACCACCTTTGAGGAACAACGGGGAAGGCTAACTCGTTTCATTTTCGCGGACGCATATCCTGAAGCTCATGCTAATTCCTTGAGATATATGTAGGACTTGTGCGTCTGGGCGTCGGTGTGACACGCTTACAGCTCCGTGCAAGGCTCCAAGAAGCGGCCACTCAGACTACTGTCTACTTCCGCAATCAAGGCCTGGAGATTTCGTCCGAAAAAAGTGCACTTGTTCCATTTATTCGTACGCCCATGACGCACTACAGTGTATTAAGCAACGGGCAGATGATAGGACTTGTACGGTCTTACAAATTCTTGGGTGTCATAACTGACACAGACATTTTATTGAGCCCGCATATATTGTACACGAAGAAGCGGTTGACAGGCATCTGTCACCTTCTGAAGGTCTTCGCTGGAAAGACCTGGGAATGTCCACAAGCGGTATGCTTCAACTATATATTGTACTTTTTCTCGGCTTTTTGCGGCACGACTTGCCAGAATTGGCTAACGCAAGTAAAACAAGCCTACGTACTAGTGAAAACGCTCAGGCTGTGGTGCTCGGGTTTTGGCTAAGTCTTCTTCTAAGTGCATCAACGGCGACAACTATTGCAATCGCCAGACCACCTCATCAAGACCCACATCACAATGGAAGCAGTAAGAGTGCACGAAAGGCACCTTGCCCGCACTCCTTGCCACCATCTAGCCTCTCTACCTGTGGAGAGACCACGTGCCTCGTTGTGCCGAATGGTATCCGCACATCGTAAGGCTATACCATCTCGCTTCACACCTGCCGCGAGACCTTCGACTTCTCCTTGCTGCCTCATTCAACCAAAGTTCAACGTGACAATAGCTAGCGTCCGGAAAAAAAAGCAGATATGTCATCGTCGGCTCTTAAACAGCTTACATTACTCCTATTAAATGAGAAGTACCGGTATTACACCCACATATACACCGACGGCTCCGTCATGCCGAAGAGCCATAGCGCAGCTGTCGTCATTCTAGCAAAAGCCACCACTAGTTGAAAATGTCTCACTTGGCAAAGTCGATGGCAGCAGAACTAGCAGCGCTTTGAGCCACACTAAACTTTATTAATGACGAACCAACACAACAAATGGTCGATTTTCTGCGACTCGAAGACGGCACTGCAGTGTTTACTTTCAGCCTTACGGCACGCTCCACGCGAACAGTAAGTATTCGAAATCACAAAGGCCATACACCACCTGACTGAGATAGGACATGAAATATTTTTTCAGTGAGTACCAAGTCACTATGGTATCCTCGGCAAGGAACGTGCCGATCAAGCTGCTCGTTCAGATCATGCAGAAGACAACCGACTATCGTTCCCGCTGTCTAGGACCGATGCTGCAAGGATGCTCGGCATACTTGCCCACAAATGCACTACATCAGAGTGGAATGAACCACATTTTATGGACGCCCTTTTATACACACTGGATCCAACCTTAAGCCTTCGACTTCCACCAAGACTTTCCCGAAGTGTACGCTATGGTTGGGCATCGCTTTTACCAATGCCTACGCGTTGCGCATAGCGATGGCCGACACCGCAGCATGTGGCGATTGCGCCGAAACAATTCGGCATGTTCTTTGCCAGTGCCCGCAGTGCAGTGTGCAGAAACAATCACTTGCCGTCGTGCTGAACCAGTTGGACGACCAGCCTCTGTCGGAAGAAAGAATTCTGCAACATCGGCGCCTGCATCAGAAGGCCGTGCAAGCGCTACTGCGCTCCTTGAGGTCGACCGGCGTGTGTGAACGCCTGCGATTGGAACGCCATTTCGGTTACATGTTTTTTTTTCTTGTTCTTTTTTTTCTTCTCTCACTATTTGTCGTCTCGACAACCTCCATATCCCTCACCGCTGTGCAGGGTAGCAACCCGGCAACTCGCCTCATGGTTAACCTCCCTGCCTTTCCTCTCTCTCTCTCTCTTTCTCTCTCTCTCTCTCTGTGTGTGTTGTTTGTGTGCTTTAAATAATTAATTTAAACTCAACTACGGGATCAGTGTTAGCAAAGCTACCACTGCGATACGTCTTGCGAGCATTATCCACTTCTTCTGGTTTTCTTGCTAAATTCCTATCTTATTTATACCTCACTAAATCTATATCTTAGTATAGAAAACTCATGTTCGCAACAAAATATTTTTCCAATGAGGTGTTAGTAACGATGCTTATTTATTTTTATGGTTATCTGCTGATACATTTTGCGGAAGTGTTGTCTTATTTGAGATACCTATGTCTCGTTTTTCTTTAACTGCAACTTATGCTGCTCGAGCGACGGAAAAGCATTAGTCAGGAGAATTACGCTCTCCTTTTGCCTTGCCTTGCGGGCAAACGTTGTATTTGTTTGCCCGAATAAAGTTCATTCACTTATTAAAAAAAAAAGCGAATTCATTCTTTCAAGGTCTTTGAACCACACAATCTATGACAAGGGGTTTTCATGAATCTGACACCAACGTGAAACCTTTACCCTCGCCGTTAATGATGCTGCCATCTGAAACCACTCTGTTCCAGTCCAATATATCACCATGCCTGACATGCCGAGTGTCCTGGACACAAAAGATAATACGTAGGTTCACTTTCCTTCATTTATTTTTTATTTATTTAAATTTTTTCACTGTACACAACACAAGCGTGGGCATTCCCGCTACGATGTAGAGTTTTAGCTTCACCCTAAGCTTATTTATTTATTTATTTTCTGATATGTTTATATAACTGAATCAAGATAACAAATCGTCGTGTCACTGCTGTTGTAAGGGGTGGCTAGAGCTTGGTCAAGCTGCACATATGCAGCTTTTTTCTCTGGCCCCCTATTTTCGAAGTAACAATCTATTGTCTGCGGCGAAAATAAAACTTGATTGATTGATTGATTGATTGATTGATTGATTGATTGAATACTCTTGGCGTAGCACCGGGTCACCGGAGACGTTTATGCGAGCAACTGCTTTGATGGCGCTACCTTGTGGCGCATTATTTAGGTAGTGTGGACACAGAGCTGTTTATTGCGACGACCTAGCCTAAGCTGCTAAGCAGCTGTCGTGAAGCATCGGTAGCAAATTAATTATTAAACTGCAGGCTTCTTTTCCTTTTTCTTTTCGGTCTGAACACCCGGCAGGCGAGAAACGTGTTTAACATGTCGTGATCCGGTAACCTAGTATTGCGTAAAGCGCCATACGTTTACGGAGAGGCTAAACCTATTGCTGCGATGCGGAGAAGTAGCAGATCTCGTAGCACTTCGGAGCGGCCTCTATCTATATTTGTGTTCAGTCAAATGAAAATGGAAAAATTTTAATTCTGACCATTTCTTTGTGCCGGAAAAAAATCCAAACGCCTGCTGAATTTTAACAGGGCAGTTTTTAAAGTATGCTAGACAGCAGTATTCTGACAGAAGTCTATTTCTATAAATCTTGCTGTTTTCTCGAACAGAAGCATCATGTATAAAAGTGTGCGAGAAATAGGAATATAGCAGCATGCGCTAGCAACTAAAAATATTGTACCTTCTAAATGAGCAGTGTCATTTAGCCATTGCTCATTTGGCATTTTCTCTCTGTTTTTACTACGAAGTCAGTTGCAAAACAAGAACTTCTGTTATACAATTGAAGTAAAAACGATGAGAGAAAATGTTTTCAGGAAATATGTATCGGACCTGGCAACCAGGGTCCTCAATATTGGCAACCATGACGTGCAAGCCTGGCAGCCGGGTTGCTGATTTGAGAGCGCCAGCGCCCAATAAATGCACGGTTACTCTCTGCAACTCGAGCTCGGCGGTTTTCACAGCGTCTCATGCTATCTTGAACGACGCTGAGTAGAGTCGTTAATGGTTCGTTGTAGAGTCGAACACCTCTACAACAAACGCCACTGCAACGAAATTATCTGTACAGTTAAGGATTGTCCTGGCCGAATGCCTATCTAAATGACCTGTATAAAAAACAAATTTTGAAGTCCCGCGCACTCCGTTATAAACCGTTCTGGCGACGACAGGGTTCGCTACGGGTTTCTAGCTCCGAAAGCGTCCACTCACGGTGTCATCGACACAGCGTTTTTGTGAATGATGGCCATGGCAATATTGTTCTACTTATGTCACAGTCGTAATACTCCATTTTCCTAAAATAAATTTCCCCTCTCTCCCGCTAACACGAACAAGAGACCTCGTGTGTTCTACATGCGTGCCCTCAACGGTCACAATATCTTTCTTTAACTTTAAGTGCAGAAAAACGCGAAGGAGGGCACATTATTATGCGATTGAAGATAAATACAGCGTATTTCTCTATACGGATTGCGCTAGTACGCAGACTTGCTTGCTTCGGTTATTAAATTGTTAAGTTTTTTTCCCTCGCACGGTCATCGACACAGCGCCCCATGCAGCAAGTTGGTCACGTGACCATTGCATTACTCATGACGTTACAGAAGAGAAAAGCGGGCAGACACGTTTCTGCTCATGAACTTATAACCACCTTCCGACCAGCGTGTTTTCATATGCAAATAACCCGTTGTGTTGACGTCTCCGCACCTTTTCCCGCCCAAGACAAGGAAACGCACGTCCTGTGGGCATTAGCAAAGCCACACAACAAAATATCGCCAGCTGACGCTTTAAGGCGCAGCGGAAACAAGGCTGCATAAAACCCAACTCTCATTTTGCCCTTTCTCCCTTTTCTCTCTAGCGCACGCACTCTCGAAACGCATTTCATTAGGAAACACGCTCGAACGGCCATCACACATGCACGCAAGACGCACCACCGCATGCAGCGCTGCAGGAGGCGGTACGCAGCGCGCGGACGCACGTTCTCACAACAAAGGCGAAAGCAGCGCCATCTCATCGCCTCTGACATCAAATTTGCAAAACCCTAGCGCCTTTCGAGCTCGCTTTTCTTTTTTTTGTTCCCTCCCACTCTCTTTATATTGATGCTCTCACTTAAACTTTCACTATTTTGGTACTATTTTCCGTACTCAACGGTTTGCTTCTTGGGCTTTTCTTTGCAGCGTCTGTCAATTTCTTTTCTTTTTTTGAGGGGGGAGGGGGGGGGGGGGGCGTCCTAGCTGTATCGCACTCATTTTTTCTTTCCGTCGCCTTTGTGCGTTCGAGCTTACTTCGATTGCGCGCATTCTGAAAGAATGTTTCTCGGGGAGCGGCGCGTGTTTGTATGCGTACCGGCCCATATGGGCTCTCAGACCGCTCAGCCTGTTGTCATGGCAACCACGGGCGCCCACAGCTCGAGCGCTCTCCACATCGCCTCTCCCGAGCAACGCGTTAACATTTGCTCAACTCTACGCCGTGTGCCATGTCGTCGTAATATTCTAATTAATAGCTTGGTATTTTGTGTAGTTACCTGAAGAGGCAGCCCGTACTCTGGGCAGTAAGCGGCATTAGAAAAAAATAATGAAACAGCATTCACGGTGGTGAATGCGCAAAATTACTTGGTCTATAGCATTTTAGGAAAACCGTTTTCGCGAGCTAGGAAAATCAATTTTGATTGATGTACTTGAACAATACTGGCGAGAGGCAGTGCAACATGTGAGTGTTAGGTCTCAACAACTACATGTAGGGATAGCAGTCCATGATAAAATAAAAATCCCAGGACAAGGAAATCAAATCGTTGCCTTGTCAGCAACGAATACGGCTGTATATATGCTTTGCGCTTACCAAAGTATTGACAACTGCCATATACGGCATGCAGCTAAATCAGTCCTTGCTCCTGTGTTGGGCAGACTGCTTTGCTGTAGCTTATTGTCATCGCATATTTAAACATTTTGCACGCTTCCTCAATCAACTGCGTATATAAGGGGAAATGAATTATACTTGTATTTTCTCATATACAGCCATTCCTTAAATCAAACGTCAACGAGAAAGAACGACGTCTAATTCGGGCTGTTGGCTGACGAGGATGCCTAACAAGAGACCGAAAGTATTCGATTCATTTACAAATTTTCAGAAAATATTTAGCATTTTTATTAGGAAACAAAGAAAACGTGGCAAGCAGTTTGATTTTGTAGAAGCTCGTTGCGTGATTGCAGTTTTAAAGAGTAGACTTGCTTACAGATTCCGACTCGGGTACAGTGCGGTGGCGTGCTCAGGATCACTGTACCGAAGAACAGATACTACACGCTGGAAAACTTAAAGTGTTGCCACCTGACATCGCAATCGACGCTGTGTTAAGCCATCACCACGCGCAATTTCCACTCACGCACCCGAGCTTATCAGTTACTTAACAGAATTTATCAGGAAACCAGCTCTCATACAGCCTACCTGTTTTTTCTGTGTGGGTGCTTATTAAGTACACGCTGCAAGCCTGAATACGAGTTATCCTGTACGTAGCGACTGATAAAGAATCGATAGCTCGCCTCGGGGTGATTCCAATTGTTTCAGGAGGCCTGTCCTCTTCAGTATGACGTCGAACATCTACCTCTCTTGACCGCTTTTAAATCGTTGAAGCCCTACAGTCTTTTCTCAGACGAAAATTCTGGTGTCATAATGCTATCGTTCTCGGGCGCAGAAAACAATTTGAGCACTAGTGTAGTTTTGGAAGCTCACCGGTTTGAGAAACTGTCTGCAGTCCTGCTCTGCTCACATGTACGCTCCCGTGCGTGCAGTGTTCATTGTCGTCCAGATACGTGGACACGTAAGCACATGCTGTACTTAAATTACACATCATTACACACCACTAGCTGCGCATCACCAAAGTCATCGTGGTAAGCAAAATTAAGCTCGCTGCGTCTCTTCATATCACCGTCCAATTCTAGTGAAATGATATCTCCTGCACTACGACAACGATGCCTACGCTTTACCGAATAACTCCTTAGTGCCACCCGACCTTCCTGCGTTCTCCGGTGTTATTTTCTCTTCGTATCTATTCTGTTTCCTAATTCACCAAGTTTCAACATTTATCTCCCGGCGACATATCGGCAACTGTCCATCCGTATGTCTTGCCTTTAAGCTCATCTACAATATATTTTTAAAGTATTACCCTATTGTCTTCCCTCTCTAAGTAACGCTGTCGTCCTAGTACCTATCAACGTATACCAAAAGGTCACCGTGGTCTTCAGCTCGATTTCACCATTCTTTGTCGGCTTACTCATTGCGGCACCACATTTGACTGCTGGCATAAAATACGAATGCAACGACATTTTTCCTTTTCATTATATCAGTATCTGATGATCACGAATTGTATTCGTCTACCAAATGACCTTAAACGAATTCTTATTCTGTTATTCGCAGTAGACTCTAAACAAATCATAGTCTGGGTCCGCCGGGGTTAATCGGACAAGTTAAGTGTAATCGTTTGGATGTCTCTAGCGGCTCGCTAGCACTAATAAACCGGCAGCATGTAAAATCCATTTCCAGGCTTCTGAACTGCTTTGTCTTTTATTTCAAATAAATTGTCAAGCTCACAGCTTGAGAAATTCTTTTGGCGCTGGAAGACGCAACCGAAGCAGAGGGGGTGCAGAACACACGTACCACACACGTGTGTCTTGTACCCCCCCAGTTTTATCCGCATCTTGTGGTGAGAAAATAATTTCGCAAAGCATAACCAAGTCGCCCAAATTACCCCTTTCAGAGCTTGACTTAGCCCATTAAGGTGGAAATTACTACGATCTACGAAAAATAAGTATCACAATGAACTTTCCGTTAAAGGAATCACGTCAGCTTTTGATTTACGTAGCGCTGAAAAGGAATGATAAAAAACAAAGCTTGTTTCAAACAAGTTACGCCATGCCAATTTTGCACATTTATGTTTTTATTCATTTGGTTTGTACCGAAGTGACTCTGATTCGATTCAACTAACTTCTTAGGACTGTATATAATAATAACTGTACTCCATTGATAGTTATTGCAGTCCAGTGAACGATTGGCTTCAGTCGATTCAGGAACAACGAAAATAACACGAAGTGTATGTGGTGCGGCGTCTCACAATATACTGAATGCGCCTTGCTACACTAATACCTGACCGCTTGGCGACGTGCGCCGATGCCATTTCTTGTTTCACAATGAGCTCCGAGGGTAATGAATTCAGTGATAAAGAACAAGACAAATCGCAAGTTCAAAACATTCCGATTTAACATATTCTAAATACGGCAGAGGAGAGAGAGAAAGAGAGAGAGGCAATGCGCGCTTTCCCTCTTTCCATTCCCCTTTTTTCATACTGCCAATGTAGGGTAGCAAACCGGGCGCTTGGCTGGTTGATTGCTCTGTCTTTCCTATCCTTGCATTCTCTCTCTCTCTCTCTCACACACACACACAAACACACACACTATCCCGCAGAGGTGCTGACTCACTCGCATCGAGAAATGCCTGAAGTGGGTTCAGTAAAAGAAGGCAAACTCTGCTCTGCTTAACTAAACTTCTGCTGCAGTTAAATGACATTACATAGCCAGAGAGAGAATACAAAATGTTGCTGCGTTCACGACGTTGAGAGAGACAGAGTGACAGGGTAAAAAAATAGAGGCAGGTTAGGTTTTCAAAAATGATGCCTTACGTGAGGTTCATTGGCATATTTTCCTGAGTGATTTTCCGAGTTTTATGTCGCCCAGTAATTCGTGTGAAAACGAGACGAAACCCATAACAACTCCACACGACTACCACCTAGGTCAAATGAAAAAAAAAATGGCACCACAGGAGTGTACACGGCTCACAACAGTGACAGTTTGAGCGTGCTGGTAATCCCTAAGAACGTTAATGAAGCGCGAACGACCTATAGACGAAAAAGGCACATATATGTACACACAGACACATGTGCTAGCGTGTGTCTGTATGTGTGTGTGCGCGCGCCTTCTTCATCTGTGATCGGTTTTCGCTTCGTTAATGTTCTGATGTATGCGGAAGCGCATCGGCAAAACAAAGTAAATAGGTGTAAATAGGTGTAAATATGAAGAAAAAGGCAGGGGATAATCACACATAAAGTCATAGTAAAGAAAGAAACCTTCGGTGAACCATTTCTATGTGTATCTTGCATACATCTGTGGCCATCAGTTTTGGCAAATGCACATGCACCGGCCAGAAGACACGAACTTTCTCTTCTGCATTTCATTTAAAACCACATATCGTTGTCCCTATACGTTTCTTAGCTTCATTGTCTGTTAACTTTGTGTAGTTGTGTCTGACAAAAGATCGAGCACCTCTGTTCTCCTGTTTCCCAAAGCGTTGCAAACTACCAACAGTCTGGCAAATTCAGAGCTCCAGCGTTCAATATCAGCCTTATAGTATGCTGCACAGTTTTAGGCAGAACAAATGTGGAGGGACAACGGCGATGCAAAAAAGCGAAAACTAGAACTAAAATAAAGATAACGAAAGAGAAAGCAAGAAAGATCCGAAGAATAAAACATGCCGAGGGAAGCGTGACCGCGGAAGTGGGACCACGCCTTGTCGACCGCAGCACATCGGCGGGCAGTAAAAAGTACCGGGGCGACGAGACCGGCATTTTACGATCCTTCCATTGCCTCGTCGTATTTTCCCGAGCTGTCCCCTACCGCCGTCCAAGCTAATCCCGAGCCAAGAAGTTCCGGTCTCTATTGACCCGAGCGATCAGACGGGTATAGTCCAGCCGTGAGGGAGCGCTTGTGTCGATGAACAACGCTGCAAAAACCAACAACTATTACTTATTTGTTATCTCTTCTTGTGCGGAAGGTTGTATTTTGCTAATTTGTCTGTGAGCTTCCCAATACTCTTCCCTTCATGATAGTTTACCGACTGCTTCAAGAACCACAGCAGTCCAATCTTAAGGTTTGCTTGAGCCTACCCCTAGCAGTTTGCCTGTCCTTGAGCGTTTTCCCGCATCGATGGCAAATTCTAGACGCAATACAAGGCTACCATTGCGTTCTTAATTGGTGGCAGTTATCGAGAGAGATATGATAAGGGGCAGGCGAGTGAGAAAGAGAAGTGGTAAGAGAAAAGCAGAGGTGAACCAGGCTGCGGCCCAATTGATTAGCCTGCATTGAGGGAACGGGAAAAGGGTACTGAAAGATGAAAAGGAAAAAAAAAGTTGACGGTATACGTGCACATACACGCAGCGCCAACTTTAACGCTACCTGAAGCACATAGCCCGGCTCCTTAGTATCCCTGAAAAAGACGGTGACAAAAGTGACTTATTTAGCTGTTCTGTCCTGTTGATCGCCGCAAAGAGTGCTTCTGCCTTCCGTAAAAATAGTTTAACGAAATAGCATCTCATTGAAGCGCTCAAGGAGAAAGCAAACTGTCAGGTTAATTGGAGACAAATGTTGCGACCAATAATCTGCCACGCTTTTAGTGCACATGTGTCGAATGATGAGAGCAAACCGACAAACTCGGAACGCAAGAATGGCGCTTTGCGTGAGGCTGCAATCGCACACGCGCATTTTTAGAAATAAATGGCAAAATGAAGGAAGGATTTCCCAGGACCTCGCTTTTCAGTTTATTTGTATGTTCCAGCAGATGACGTTTCCTGCTACTTTCTTTTTGCATGTTCCTTTTGCACAATAAGACACACTTGGAAACGCACACTCTCCAATCAAGATAGCTATATTATGTTGCGAATCTATAGCATAGCGAATAAAGAGCGTGATATTACGAGTGGAAAACACAAATAGTGACTTGCAATAATTCCTACGTTAGCCACATTTCTACTGAATTCCAATAAATCATTTGGTCATGGCGTTATATCGCACCGGAAAACTCTGTTCTTGAGTGAAGAACTTTGTTGTGGCAGTGATGAAGTTTTCCTCAGGGAAGCGACAGCTTATAAGTCACATCCTAGTGGCTGTAATGCTAATGCACATATATGACCAAGTCAATAGCGTAAGATATGAGATTAGCGTACAGAAATTGTGCTCTTGCTGTCTTTTTCCGCCCTGCATACGAGCTCTGTGAAACGCTTGCTGGCCCTTTTTTTAGACTCCGTCAGTGGGTGGTCGATCCACAGAACCGCGTTTAAGCAAACAGAGCATTGCTCCAGAGAACCTCCTCGCCTCGCCACGAGTTCAGTGGCCCCCACAAATAATATGGGGGGCATTGTGAAAATGGTAGAAGAAATGGTGGACGTACAAAGGCCCAAAGAATAGAGCCCATCTTGCCGTTTCAGGTGCACAATCGTTTTAAAGCCGAAAACACAATAGGTGCCCGTTGCTTTATGTCCGTGGGCCTGCGAAGACCTTCCGTTTCATGTCTACAGACTATCCAGCAAAAAATTAAAAAAAAAGAGCCGACGCCCTTTCGACTCTCCTTCTCCACAAACCTTCTGTCTGCCTGTGTGAGCTTTGCTGTTTCTACATTACGGCATGATCATTCTCGTGGCAAGCAAACGGAAATGGGCGGATCAAATTTCCCGATACAGTTTCGTTTTTATTTCTCAACTCCCCCTCGGCCCGCCGTGCCTATTACCGGCGCGTGCACAGCGCCCCTATTGTCGAGACTGAACTGGGATCACCCGGGGAAAGCCGCGCGAGGGGTGGCACAATGTCAGCCTCGTGCGAGCACTTTCCCCTCGCCGGCTGTGCACCTCCCTCATCCAGGCGCCCGCTTTGTTCGCTTTCAACGTCTCCCCATAAAGAAATAGGCAAGCACGAAGTGGAGCGGCGCGCCTTTTGTGCGACACCTTCAACGCGCAGTTCTTATACAAGCAAGGCAGCGCCATGGCGCGACCGTCTCCCCCCTCCGTGCACCACAACTGTGTCAATCTCGTGCATGCTCGCCAGCGGATGGCGGCGCGGCTTCCACAAATCCCTGGAAAATTCTTTCATTCGTCGGCGCTCACACCGTGGTATGAGGAGGAGGAGGGAGGAGGAAAGAGAAAAGTAGAAGGCAGGGAGGTTAACCAGAATAACGTCCGGTTGGCTACCCTACACCGGGGGATTGGGAAAAGGGAAAACAAAGATCACAGGGAGAGAAAGGAGGGAAGGAAAGAAGGAAATTACGGCAAGTTCGCTGACGCGTGTGGTTTTGCAGAAATTGCATTAATAGTCACAGATGGTCGCACAAACCCGTCGTCCTTAAGAAACACAAAAACGCCTTCACCGCTTTATGGGCCGACGGGCGATGGGCGCGGTGTTCCAGCAGCACCTGCACAGACAGCGGCCGATTGTCCAGTTCACACCGTGGTATGCGTTTCTGAGGCAGCAATGGAGCCGACCCTTATTCCAGAAGTAATACTCCGAAATAAAGCTAGCCCAGGTCGCTCACCGATGGGCAACCTGGGTGTCCCCGAGTATGGTATCACCCCGGCGCCGTCGAAATGATCCCCTCACAACGCTCGTAAATTAAACATTTTCGCCCGTTCTTCGACGCTAAGAATGAAGCTCCGTTCCTTGCCAAGATGTGTTTAAATTAGGCCGTGCTACCATTGTGTTCTTAATTGGTGGCAAATTCAACAAATCTAACTTTGTATTTGTCTTGTGTAGTACTGTTCCTTCAATGACAACGTGCTCAGGGGTATTTATGATGACTAAAAGAATCTTCAGGACGATATTAATGCGTATTTCAAAAAAGATGCTAATATCTAAATTTTTCTGCTTGTCTATAAGTCTTTGTCGTTTTTTCAACGTTCATATTTGCGCATAGCTTTGCCGACTGCTGTGCGCTTTGTTATGTGCTCCCAAAGCAATTTTTTACTCATTATTACTGTTATTTGTGTAATATGCTGCTCGATCAGCCAGCCAGCTACTCCTTGGCACTCGTAATAACGAATTGCAGTTTGTAAGAATACTTATTTTTTGTAGTCCAGATTAGCTTGCTGGCCCATTGTTCGAGAAACTTAGAGAACGATTCGGAAGGGTTTCGGAACTCAGGCTTACTTCAAGCATTTTGCTACTTTTCTTCCCTGAGCAGTGGCTATCATTTACTACTTTACGTGCATCACACCCATGAACTGGCGCTTACTGTCTACATTATTTCCCGTACCATAGCACGGTGACCAACTGCCCAATTATGCCTTGTTAAAACATGGACGTCATGGTCCCAAAGCTAGCGATGTCAAAGCGCGTTGCGTTTTGTTAGCTTGAGGTGTTGCATGCTCCAGTGAATTTACGACTGGAATACATCGACTAAGTTTCAACTCTTTAATCCCGCCTCCCGACGATATTTGGACACCTGCAAATATTTCTCCTTCGTTCATTTCCCCAGTCCGAACGGCATACGAATTAATTTTTTTTTTCTTGGCTACCTACCTGGTGTATCGCAAGTATAGTTGAGATCACTTGGAAGATTCTTACTGGTGCTCGTATTCTGTTCGTAATTATTCCCGAAGGCATAAAAACAAACTACGTTAAAACCAAAATGTCTTTTCTCTAGAGATAATTTTGATTTCTCGCCTTTACTTTGCTTCCATTGTGTCACTGTAAGTATACGGTTAGTAACGTCCCAAAACGCACGACTCCAAGCAGACATATGTAGTTATAATAAATAGTCTCTTTTTTGTAGTGTTGTCTACGCGGCACTAAACAAAACAATCCAGTGAGTACATCAGTCCTGTCTTCATTCTCTGACGCCCCGTTGCTTGAATGTCCAGTGATTTCATGAAGGTTTCCTGGCGCTCGACACCGTTCTTTCCGGGCCTTTTTTTTTATATATAAGCGGCTCCTCTCGCAAGTTTCTTCAAAGCTTTGCCTCCGAAAACACGTTTCGCGCTCAGCTATGCAACCTGCCACAACCTCTGAGTCCCCAGTAAGTTCTAAGTATAAAGGAATGGAACGTTCCCATGATAACACATCTTTCCTTAACTACGAATATTCTTTAAGCTTAATACCGCTTGAATCTATTCTGCCTTACAAGTATCTTGGTGTACACATTATTAACTCTTTCTTATGGTCCGTACACATCTTCTACGTAACATCCAAATTCAATCGCATGCTCTGTTACATAAAACTAAACTTTTCCGTTGCGTCATTGTTAGTAAAAAAATAGTTATTTGCCACTTATGGTGGTCTTGTACTAGACTACGCTTCAACCATATGGGACCACGGCCAGCTAACACCTTTCAAAAGCTCGAAGTCGTTCGGAATCGCTTGGCACGTTTCATACTGTCCAACTATCGTCGAACCTCCGGTGTAACTGTCATGAAAGCTAACCTTAGTCTTCCTTCCCTGGCAATGCACAGAAAATTGTCTCACCTCTGCGTTTTGCAAAAAAAAATCTAATATCCCAATCGCGTACTTAATTTGCGCTGGATACGACCGGCGCCTTTCATATCACCTCGCCTTAATCATCATTATAAAGTCTATATTTGTCGAAGAAACACTGTAAAATATTCCCATTATTGCCTACCAAAAACTTGCCGTGACTGCAATCACCTGGCCACCCACACCACCTGTATTACTAACCCTGACAGATTCCTAGAAGTGACTAACATGTCCTCTTTATGTTTTGTGTTTTTGATGCGCTGTTTTGCATTTCTTGCTTTGCCCCTCCACCGTATACTATGCTGTAAAATTTTGGTGGTAAAATAAATAAATAAATAAATGTATAAGTAAGTATGGCGCATCGTTTTTCGCAGCAGTGTATTCGATCGCCCTCACTTTCTCAATGATAGATCGCTTTAAATGCAGAGAAGGAAGCGGACACCGACGGCGGTCGTCTCCGTGGAGCGAAGGGCTCCCGCGAGTTGGCGTCAAGAAGACTTAGAGACGATCGGCTACAGGAGACTACGTGGGGAGGAGAAAGGGGTTCCGCATTATGCGCCGAGCTCGCACAGGTTTCCTGGCGCTCGACACCGTTCTTTGCGGGCCTTTTTTTTTTATATAACCGGCTCCTCTCGCAAGTTTCTTCAAAGCTTTGCCTCCGAAAACACGTTTCGCGCTCAGCTATGCAACCCGCCACAAACTTCAGAAAACGCCACCTGCCTCGAAATGTCATGTGCGGGAATCCGTCAGCAAGCTTCGTGAGTATTTTGTAAGAATCCTGAACTTTCCATTACGTAATGGGCCTCTTCTCATGGCGGGAGATGCAGAACGCCGTGAAATATGACACTAAACACCTCTGATGGTGTTCACTGTCAAAGGCATGGGAAATGACGCCCTTGAGCTAGGCAAGGTTTTCGGCGGTCTAAGTGTGTGGTAAAAAAAAAAGCTTCTTCTCGTAAATAATCTCTGGTCATAGTTGAACCTTACACTAGGAAGTGATTCGTTTTTTTTTTTTTTTTTGAAGGTTCGTTTGAGCTCTTCCTTTATATTCATAGTATAGTGTGCAGGAAACGCCCTTGGGCATCATGACCGTCAGGAGTTCCCACACGCTGCCCTCTTAGAGCTGAACAGAATCGCCTCGCTGGACGTTCCCTGCCATCATTAGAGCGTGGCATGGGCAGGATGTGATAGCGAGCCTGGAGATAGCATGCTTGGGCACCGAATGTGAAAGAACACCGTCAAGCGTTTGAGAGGAATGAACAGCCTCCAACTTGAACAACCGTTAGTTCAATGACAAATAGTTCTCCTCCGTCGAATGAAAAGCGGATTTTCATGAGAATGACCTGAATTGATTGGACGTTCGGTTTTGTTACTGCAAGTTGATAGCTGTAGAGGCGGAATTGTTTGAAGGGGAGGAAAATGAGAGAATAGAATGAAATAAGGTCAGCCAGAAGCGCGTTTCGATTGTACACTGATGATATACATGGTACCTGTGCTTCACACCTCCACCAGTGTGAAAGGAAACAACATAGAATGAAAGAGGCACTAGCAGTTCGAATAGTTTCCTGCAGCAGTTAAGCATGGTCGAAAGGAAGGGATCGCTAGAACGATATTGACATCACATCATTAGTTTCCTTTATTGCGCTTATGCTGAACGCTCCACGCATGTTGTGTAAGATGACAAATTTAGACGCCAAGTTTGCTTGCACACTATTATTGCACTAAGTCAGAGGTTCCAAGCGAGCTCTTATTTATGGCGTATAAACCCATAGTTCTCCCAAAACCTAAACCCCCATCCCCCATCAGCCACTGCAGTAGGTATTAGCACAAGTTTAACCCGATGATATGCGCGTGTATCGTCGCGCCTTCTCTGTGCGCGTGTTTTGAAAAGGCTTCCACGCTTCGAGGGTTGTTGCTCATCGGTGCGTGCTACTCGCCGGAAAACGCGGTTGCGTCGAGCTCATTTGCGTTCCGTCGTGCCACGAGAGCGCTCGTTTACATCGCCAGTGAGCTTCTCGCTTCTTCTCCGCAAAAAAGCGCTCGCCTGAGCTCTCGGTTATTCCGGCACCGGCGAGGAAGAGCGTTGGGTATGTGGCTGCTTTGCGCGTTGTCCGTTCTACTGGAAGGCCCGAGGACTTGGTGTCAAAGCAGATCGCGGGATGAACGACGCCAACTCTTTCGCATACTTCGGCTCACTAAATGTGTTCAGTGTTGTGAAAGCTATACTCGGTGTTGGCTAACTGAGGGGCTGAATCAGACACATCCGGAAGATTCTAAATATCTGGTATACTTGTCATATCCGTGTACTTTGCGCCCTTATTTGTGTTGTTGTAGGAAGTTATTGCTGTCCGAGTGGCATGCACCCGTCAGGCACCCATCAAAGTTTTTTTCGTGCATCCCAAGTCTGCACAAGAAAGCAAAGAAATAATAATAATTTACAATGATTTACGTACCGGAGCAACACCCGTCCTGTGAGGGACGTCGTATAGGGAAGTGCCCAGGATTTAGTTTTAAAGATACCCTTACCCGGCAACATAGCAAATTTTCGTGAAGTTGTCCCTTGTCCTCTAAGGAGTGTTCCAACCCAAGAATTTTTCAAATTAATTTATTTATAGCAGCTATATAAACACTTGAAGAGCCGCGAACCCATGATATTTCAGGAGGTGAGCGTCGCCGCCAAGATAGACACTCCCCCCACTTTCCCGTTCTAGCCTCCGCAAGCGCAATTCCTTCTCCGCGTTCTACCACACCGGAGACAGAGGATCGCGGGACGCATACGTCACGACCCCGCCTCGTTCCTTTATCTCTCTCGCGTTTTTGCTGAATGACGGTCTGGCGGCGAGCTCTTGCGTTTGTCTTGTTTTGCACAGCGGACGATTTCGCGCGCTCTTCACCAGAACACCTGATTAGCGGTATAAGTCAGTGCCACAATCACGAGCACTGAGGCAGGCGCGAGAGGATGAAAGAGCATGATCGCGGCGCTGGCAGACGGTAGAAAATTACATAGTTTCGTTCTCTGCGCTGCCACAGCGCGACGTGGGAACAAGCGGACGAAACGGAAGTACATCTCTCTTGCTACGATACGAAGTAAAACAAAAACACGCAGGCATTCGGTTTGTATGTTTTATTATTTTCTCTATACTTTAATTCGTCTATTAAAGCAACATAACAACAAATAACTGACGTCGCCTCGAATATTTATCGAAGTCACGTGTCACTAGGAGTGACATCACAGCAGGGCCATGTACGTAGGAGCACTTGTGCAGTTGACATCGACACTCAAGCTGGGAGGGCGGCGCCCGCGAGACGGGCAAGCGGTTACCCGCCGTGGTTGCTTAGTGGCTAAGGTGTCGGGCTGCCGAGCCCGAGGACGCGGGATTGAATCCCAGCTACGGCCGCTGCATTTCGATGGGGGCGATGGGGACTCGTTAAAGAACCCCAGTTGTTATAAATTTCCGGAATCGTCGACTACAGCCTGCGTCATAATGAGATCATGGTTTCGGCGCTTAAAACCCCATAATTCAAGTTTGTTTAAGGGCGAATGGTGTTTGGTTTGAAATTTAAGTGCTTTCCGCGGTGCGTAGGGATGTAATACTTAGCAGACACTATCGTAAGTGTGCACTTTATGCGCGGCGCTTGTCCGCTCAAGACGGCCACACATGGTGAGGGGCCCTTTGAACATCGCAAGGTGATGCACCTAAATCGCAATACGTGGGTGCTTTTTTATACTCATGCACTGTTGAATTGTACCCGCTTCGGCCACCAAACAAACCGGTGTCGTCGTGTCCGGAAATGAAACGGCAGACGCAGAAATAGTCTGGCAAGAGAAATGAATAACCGAATTGCTAACATTTGTTGAGCGAAAAAAAAAAATGAAATTGCAGGCTATAGCCAGGGCATTTATCAGGTCAGCCATTTATCGACCACTTTCAAACCATTCAATTACTTTTGCACGTACTAGCTGCTCTAGTTCGCGCTTTGATCAGCTGTAGCTGGCTATAGATTCCTGGAAACTGCACTGTTCTACTTGTACTTAGCGTAGCGTGTACGCGCGCTGCCTCCCAGCCGGCACTTGCGTATGCATTTCGTTCCAGCCCTTTTGTCTCGGACGCGCATAGGGGGCTCATTTCTCGAGCTGGATGCAGGCTTTTGCCTTTCCAGCAGCGGAGAAGGGAGCCGCCAATTTAATGGAGCTGCGCCTGTGGGCGTCGGGTTATCTTTTTTTTTCTCTGCTTCTTTTTATCATTATTATCATTATTACTTTTTATTTTTACAGTAGCGCCCGTACACCGGCTGGGCACTTGGGTTCCAACGCGCAACATGCCTGTCTGCGCCTGAATTCAACGTCTACCAGTTTTGTACGAGTTTGCAGAACCGCTTTAGTTTTCAGATTTACTCGTGGAAGGACGCAAATGAAGCAACGTGATGTCTGTGCTCGCTCAGGTGAGCGTTTACATTTCACCAGTCTCTTTCAATTAGTCGGCTTTTCAGGGGATGCGCACAACATGCGGAAATGCTGTGTGGCTCTGTCTATGGCTGTTTTCCCTGCGACCTGGTGTTTGTCAAAAGGTCGCTTTATTTTTAGCACAATGTGCAGCCGTTCGCCTCTAGTGTATCGATCTATATTGACGGGCCTGGCACAAAATCTGGGAGCAGGCCAGTTGGACCTTTCTCTCGAGTTTATACGAACGGCTTTGAGGACTTCCCACACATCCTTGCTGCCTCATTGCCTACTGACGACCGTAAAACTAACTTATGTGGAAAAACACTTACATATTTATAACCAAGTTTTTCTTTTTACCTGCTGTGCTGATAGTGGTTTAGATAGTTGTCGCTCTTACATAATTACCATTCATGACCCAGTATATAGTAAATGTCATACAACACCGTAAAATTCTAAAAGGTAATTTCTAAACCGAAGTTTTCTTTGCTTACTCACCTGACTTTGGCGTGGCTGTTTATTCGCATGCCGAGTATCTTGTGAGGATATAATTGTAGCTATACCGGATCTTTCTACGAAGTCTTTAAGCAATATTTAAATATAGCCGTTTTGAAATAAAAGGCGGCTTTCTTCGGAGACAAGCCATCCCTGACGCCGTCAGTGATGGCGACCACTAGGTGGAAATTAGTCGCTAATTAACAAAACTTCACTAATTTACTTTTGAGCTTTTAATTTCAGCGGGCTCTCATAATGGAAAAATTAAAGCCAGATCTCCGTGCAGGCCATATCAAGTTTTGTATCTGAAAAAAAAAATACCCGTAGAATTGTGGCGCTATGAATTCCCGCGGTCAGAGCGTGCGAAACTGAACCTGGGAGGCTGCAGCGAGCGCTAAGCCGCGCCCCTCGTGGCGACGTTGTGGCATACGTCACCCAGCAGCGGGCAGCCAGGGCGCCGCTGCTGCATGCTCACATTGATATTCAAATATTGATACTGAAATGGTGCTAGTGCTATCGAACATTCAGCGACGCTATAGTAGTATTTATCGGATAAAATGTTTCGGACGTACTTACCAGGCAAAGCTTTGAGCAGGCGACCGTCCGCAACGATAGGCAGAGGTCTGTCCTGACAAAAAAAGGAAGAAAAAAAAGATCGCATAAGAACTTTGAACATGACAGTAATAGCTTCGTTAACACTGGCCGGCTGGTTTTCTTTTCATTTACTTGCATTAATATCAGTACCTGAAATGCAAATACTCTTTCGCTTCGGTGATTGATTTTTTAATAACCATCGCGAAGAAAAGGCAAATTTACTGAACTGTTTCCTCTTTTTTTTTTTCGCTGTCTTGGCTATGACAAGGATAGAAAAGTTTTCTCTTTCACGGAACGCAGAGGAATTGTGCAAACACTGAACAACGTGCTTTGTTAATACAAGCTGACGGTAACGTGCTTTGTTAATTTTACACTCTGGAGGACAACTTGATAACTCTGCTTTCTCAGAGATGAACTGGAAAGAAAACAAATGGAGTCACCGAGGCGTGACAAGGATTACAAATCACGACGTCTCGACTGTGGTATTATCAGGATATAAAAGAAAGAAGCGAACGAAGGAAGGAAATAAACAAAACTCAAGACGACGAAAATCGCCAGTTCATCCGAGTGTTAGGACACGGAAAACACAACCATTGGGGCGTGACTGCACGAGGTCAATAACGTAGCGTTGCACCGAATCCTCCAAAAAAAGAAATCGACTTCAGGCTTTAAAGCACCGCTATATTCTTATTTGCTCCTGCTTTTCTTTCTGTGTGATCGTTTTGCTCTTTGCCCGCGCATCTGCTTGTCCGGAGACAGCTCGCCCCTAGACAAGACGGTCAGGAGTGTCGCGTGTGCCTCGGGAGTCCACCTAAATCACTGCGTAACTGCGCTGTTTGTCAAGGACTCGGCTTACTCGCAAACTGATACGAATGCGTCACAACGTGTCTATCAATTCGTGGATCAAGTTCAAGCTGCGCAAGGCCGGAGGTGTTTAAGCAGCGGTGGCCTGAACGACTGCTGATTTGTGGTGGCTGCAGTGTGACACACATTTTGGTTTTTCTGCGCAAACCAACAAACAAAAAAACGCGTGCTCTCTAACGCGGGATAAAAAGAAAAATGTAATGATGTCGCAGCATCTGGTTTCGCTTTTTTGTTAACAGTGATGTGTAGAAAAAGCAAGCTTTCTTGGCGGCGATGTGTCTATATTGTTTACTTTTTAGCAGGAAACATATTGATTTGGCTAGTATGGTTTGAGGTGGCAAAGCCATATAAACCAGCAAGTGTGCAAGATAGACAGTATAGAAGAAATCGAGACATCCCCAAGGCCGTATTTCGTAACGATTTATTTTGTTTCATTCTTTTTGGCCTGTTTGATTGGCAACACGAAGCCGTACGAGCGCTCTTACCGGGGTCAGCTACTCGGTTGTAGAGGTGGTAAGAAATGGATAGAATCGGGAGGAAAAACAAGAAGAAGAACGAAACATTTCATGATAAGAAAGCCAGGGAGACTCGCTGCGCTGCCTGAGTTACATGCCTCTGGGCAGCTCCTCTGCACTGGGGTAAAAGAGGAAAGATGGACGACGATGATGGTAGAGTTAAGAGGCAAAACACGTAATGGGCACTTATATTCATATCGTAGGGTCCAAATCGGTACGCATTAAACAGCCTGAGGAGAAGATTTAAATTATGTGAAACGATGAAAAGAGCTTGATGGTGCACGTTCATGATTATGTAGGGCTGAGTTTTACACTGGCAAAAAGATGACGAGGAAGTGAAATCCGTGCGCGCCCTGCTTCCCTTCTTCGTAATATTTTTGCCGGTGTAAAACTCAGCGTAACGCAATCATGAACCAGATTTAGAGTCATGCCAAGCGCCCAATATAAAGTCAACAACTCAGGAAAAGACTCTTTACAAAACACGGGCTTTGACTTTCAATGTTGAGCCGAATGAAGCTCGGACGTCACTCGTTCTAAGAACACTTAGCCTTGCGAAAGCGCATGCAAACGCGGTAAACGAAGGAAAATTATTACGCTCTGCTCGTTATCTATCTTCAACGTATGGCAAATGTAGAACTATTCCATCTTGATCTCCACACAATGAACGAGTGCACGAGCCACTCCCAATCATATCCTTCCCATAGGAAATCTTGATGGTAGTTGGCAAGTATTCAGCAAGTCCAACAAGGGCGAAGTTGAATACCAGAGCACCGCCTTGAGGAGCGCCCTTGCTGGTATAGCGTCCCGTAGTTGTCTTTGCGAGGAGACGCTAGAACACATTCTATGCGGCTGTACTGAATATAATATGCAGAGACAGTCCCTGGCGTCCATTCTAGCGCACCTTGACATTAGACCATTGTCAGTTGAAACGATTTTCACATGTCGCCGACAGAAGACATCGCAGCTGAAGGCGACGAAGGGACTACTTCGGTTTTTGAAAGAGGCAGGCTTGGACAAGTGGCTGTGACAGTGATGTCACGTATCACGCAAGAGTGACGGACTGTAACTGACGATGTGTATGCTGTGCTATGGGCTCTCTCTCTCTTTCTTTTCCGCATATTTCATCCCACATCCCGCTCCCATGTGTAGGGTAGCAAACCGGTTGAGCTAAACTAGTTAACCTCCCTACCTTCTCCACTTTTTCCTTCCTTCCTTCCTTCCTTCCTTCCTTCCTTCCTTCCTTCCTTCCTTCCTTCCTTCTTTCACATAGGGATATGTGATTAGGGATGTTCCAAGGCACCCCCTCGTCGCCTATGTGAAAGTTCAGACATAGTTTTGTTTTGTTCTGTTAAACGTAGGTTGTAATGGAAAAATAGACGTAAAGTACGCTCTCTGAGGTAAACTGCGCTCTACTACTTCGTTTTAATATGTTCTACAGCAAAAGAAGAAACGTTCTTAGCGTTATTATTAATAAATCATAAACTGGTTTTGTATTTACTTTTTTTGTCTTTTGCCGTGCTGTGGTGCAACACGCAAACAGTATTACTTCAATTTTCTTGTGCAGCCTTTGCTGCTATGCTATAGCGTTACACGTTAGCTCTAAGAGTAAGAGATAAAAAAATACAGGCCTAACGCACGCGTTGGAATCCTTGTAATGCAAAGCTTCAATCAAGAGTTCTGTATTAACTCTTAGGGTAGAGGCTTGGGCGAGTTGGTCATGGTTCATTACGGCGGTGTTTGCGTAGAACAGGAAAGTAGGAAAGGAAAAACAGAGACGAGTAAAAAGTGCTCTTCACTCGTCTTTGTCCTTCTTTTCCTACTTTCGTGCGCTACGCAAACACTACCGTGATGTATTAACTCCTACACAACTAACGGCAATGCGCAAGAGTGTGTTTACTCTCATCATACGCAGCGTGCAACCTCATGCAATGTGTTTCTTTATTCACCACAAAGGTCACAATTTCATTATCATCCAATTTTTTTTTATGCACTACATTGCACACATCATCAGCCTATTTTATGCCCACTGCAGGACGAACGCCTCTCCCAGCGATCTCGAATTAACTTTGTCCTGCGCCAACCGATTCGCACTAGCGCCTGCGAATTTGCAAATATCATCACTTCACCTAGTTTTCTGCCGACCTCTGCTGCGCTTCCCTTCTCTTGGCACCCATTCTGTAACCATAATGGTCCGTCGGTTATATAGCCTACGCATTACATCGGCTATCGGCTATCCCCGTTTGCTCTCTGATCCGTACCGCTCTCTTCATGTCTCTTAACGTTACGCCTAGCATTCTCCATTCCATCGCTCCTTGCGCGGTATTTAACTTGTTTTCGAGCTTCTTTGTCAGTCTCCAAGTTTCTGCCCCGTATGTTAGCACCGGTAGAATGCACTGATTGTGGTAATGGCCGCCCTGGTGCAGTATTCAGTCACTACCTCCCAAATGACTCATTTGATCAACCAAGGGCCCTCAGTCCCCAGCAGTTGCGGAGCACCTGACCAAGGCGGCGGTCAGACCTGTAACGCAGCAGACGGTGCTAAGAATCTCAGGACCCGGACAGGCGACCAATGGAAATTGACCCTGGCAACGTTTAACTCCCGGACTCTCTGTACCAGGACTGTTTGATGAACTATCATACACTGTTTGGGATATCACTGGCCTTAATGAGGTTAGAAGAACTGGTGAGGCTTATACAGGGCTGAGAGACGGCCACGTCCTCTGCTATGGAGGACTCCCAGATTAGAAGCAGTGCAGGGTAGGATTACTAATCCACAAGGGCACAGCCGGCAACATTGACGAGTTTTACAGCATTCATGAGAAGGTAGCAGTAGTCGTAATAAAACCTTACAAGAGGTATAGAATAAAAGTAGTACACGCCTACGCTCCAACACCTCTCACAAGCTATTCCTAAATTCAGACCCCAAGTCAGGCAGAGGGTGAGACGCCAACGCAGCGATGTGTCGAGGACGAAGTCGATGTGGGATGCTTGTCGAGGGAAGGACGGTGAAGACAGGTGGACGCACAAAGAAGTACGACACGTATAAAACAACATTTAGAGATGCTGTACCGCTTTTGTCACAGTGGCACATGCAGAGCTTGGAGGGTTAGCCCATAATGGCCACGCACCCACCTGCGCACGTAAAATTTCTAAATAAAAGAAAAGCAAGTAAAGGCAGGAACCTGTTGAATTTAATGCGCTGCTCCAATAAGAAGTCGGTATGATTTAAAAAAGCTTATGTGCCAATATTATATGCATAGGTTTTATCAGGAGTTTATCTTTTTTTAAAGTGGCTACCTTATGAAGCCGCACTCGAAGCTGCAGTCGCGTCACACTCGACGTTCAAATACAAATGTCGCAGGCATAGATGGGCAGCCTACCGGTTCATGGCAGGATTTCGACGAGTCCAATGAGTGTTAGAATGAAGAGCGTTGGGCTCAGCACTCCGCCGTGAGGCACCCTACGGTTACTCTAATGCTGGGAGGTCGGGCCATCCTCGGTATTTATGAAAAAGGATCTCTTAGGTAGATAGCTACTAATCCAGCGATAGACCTTGCCGCCAAGTCCTACTGCCTTTAATGCGTGGAAAATCGCTCCGTGCGTTACGTTATCGTATGCTCCTTTAACATCCAGAAACAGGGCAGCAGATAATCTTTTGCAGGGCTTCTGGTGTTCGACGTACGTCACCAAGTCGATAACGTTGTCTATGGAAGAACGGCGACACCTGAAGCCGGCCACTGCATCTGGATATACCTGGTAATGTTCGAGGTACCATTCCAGCCTTGCTAGAACCCTCCTCTCCATTAGTTTTGCGGCGCAACTGGCAAGCGCAGTTGGTCGGGATGATGCAATTTCTACAGGTGACTTACCAGGCTTGAGCAGAGGAATTAGGCGACTGGTCTTCCATTCCTGGGGAACCATACCTGTCTGACAGGAGCTGTTGAACAAGATCAGGATTACTTTTCAAACCTCTTCACCAAGATTACATTGGGCACAGTTTGTTATACCATCGGGTCCTGGTGAAGATGAACGCTTGCACAAGGCAGGTGCCGCTTCGAGTTCGTCCATGCGGAAAGGACTGTCCATGCGGGGATCGCGTGAAATTGGTGAGTGGTGGAGCGTCAATGGTCCAGCATAACTACTTTCGCTAACAATCCTCCTGCAGAAATCTTCAGCGACGTCAACCTCGCTGCATTGCTGGTGAAGGGCCAAATGCTTGAGAGGGTGGCGCTGCTGAGGGATTCCATGGAGACCACGAACAGCTCTCCATATGTTAGGCAAAGCTTTTCGTGGATCCGAAGAGACTCGCAGAACGACAGCCATCTTGACGATGTGAGTTTGTCCATGCGACGCTGAATTTTCCGTTGAGTTATTCTGGCCGACTTCAAGTCATGTACAGATTTTGTACGCCTGTATCTTCGATTTGCACGACGACGAAGAGCTTCTTCAACTCAATGTCGTAGTCGGTGCATGTAGGCATTCCCGGGAGAGAATGCGCGGCAGCGTCTAGGGCACCTTTTATAGTGTATTTCAGGCTAGAGGAGAAAGACAAGCCATCACGGCAGCCGTCTTTCACAATTCATTTGAACATCGGCCAGTCGATACATTGAGTGACGGCGGCTAACTTGGCGCCCGTCAACCCTTCAATCCAGAGAAAAGTGGGTATGTGGTCACTTCCCCGAGTTTCAATATCGGGAAACCACCTGACCTTTCTAGTGAAGGACCGCGAAGTAAAGGTGAGGTCCAGGCAGCTACAATAGATTCCCACGCAGAAAGGTGGGGCTTCCATCATTTAACAAGCACAGTTCTTGTTCGTCGGCAAAAGACACTAATCTTCTGCCCCTCGATTTTATCTTACAGCTTCCCCAGAGATGATGGTGGGCATTAAAATATCCAGTCATCACCCAAGGCTGCGGAGTCGCTGTCGTGATTCGCCGTAGCTGCTCGCAGTCCAGCCGACTTCAGGGCGATATGTAGGCTCCAACTACTAAGTCACTTGCCTTTATTCACTGTCAAACACATACTCGTTTTCATGCTCAGGTGGCACTGCACGATGAATATACGTAAGATCACATTGTATGAAAACGATAATCCTGTTGTATTCTCCATCTATGGTGCAAATGAAGCCCACATACCCGTACAATCTGATGTGAAATGATAGGGGCTCGCAGATGACGAAAATGGGGCACTTATTCATGAACACAAACTGTCGAAAGTCCAACATGCTTGACTTAATTCCAATGACATTTCGCTGAAATATAGATGCGTTCCCGACTTCATCACGAAACGACAGCTTTCGGAGAGCCATGATTTTAATCAATATATATATATAACCTCCCCGACTGTATTTCCTCATCCATAAAGATTTACGCCCATGACCGTGTTCTTTATCGTCAAATAACTAACCCTCATAATGACCTTCTCTTGCAATCTGACATTGACGCTATTGACGCTATTGGTGCAACAGTTGGCTTATGACTTTAAATGCTACTAAATGCAAAAGCATGACAATTTCCTGCCGTACTCACAAGCCTTTGCTCTTTTGCTACAGAATTAACTAGATACCCCTTGAAAATGTCACTTCCTACAAATATCTCGGTTTTACCTAACAAATAACTTTTTATGATATGTTCGTGTAAAAGAAATCACCAACAATTGTAATCACACTTGGGGTTACCTGCGCAGAAACTTTTCCCAAGAGCCAAAACATCTTAAGCTCACTTTGTATCTAACCCTAGTTCGACCTAAGCTCGAATATACCTCCGCAATATGGGATCCAGCTGTTTGCACTTCAATGAACAGTATCGAAACTATTCAAAATCGTGTAGCGCGTTTCATTCTAACTATGCGCGTACTGCAAGTGTTTCCTCAGTGAAATCGCAACTAGGTCTACCTAACCTGCGTGTTATGTTCGAAAGAAGCTCTCCCGTCTATGTTTACTTCACAAAATTTATTTCACTAATCTATTTCTAAAAAGTGAACTATTTCCGAACCAGCTTACTTACCAACACGTGTCGACCACACACAAAGTTCACATCCCATTCTGCCGTGCAACTCTATTTCTGCACTCTTTCTTGCCGAAAGCTACAACAGATTGGAACAACCTGCCCCCATCCATTGCCTGCATAGAAGATCCTGTGGCCTTCAAAGGTGCGATGAAAAGCTTTCTGCATTTTTAGCTTAAACACGGTAGCTTATCTTTCTACTTTGATTGTTTCTTTTAAAGCCCTGCACCCTGTGCTTTCTGTACGTGGATGCTTTGTTTTTCTTTGTTTTTTTCTTGATTTCATCCGCAACTTTAGATTCTGTTCTTGTTCACCCATGTACCCACCCCCTCTGTAACACCCCAAAGCCCCTGAGGGTAAATAAATAAATAAATAAATAAATAAATAAATAAGCGCTGCAAGTACTGGACGTAAACTGTCCAACAATTGTAGCGCGCTTTGCGCAGACGAGGATGTCATGTTAAGTATAACAGGAATGGCGTTCATGAGCAACCGCAGAATGTTGATGACCTGGAGATCATCAGCCAGTGTCGCTTCAACAGTTGCCGAAGCCGTCGAGGTCGGTGCGTTTTGAGGTAACTTAGCAGGGCGTTGTGCCCTTGGTAGCTCGGGGAATTCTTCAGGGCGGGTGAGCCTTTTCCCTTTGTTTGCTTTCCTTGTATCTGCATTGGTGGGGCTATGCGTTGATGCAGCAATCCTTCTGACGGAAGATGGCGTGTCATTATCCGCAGCTGCGGTATTTCGTGAGCGTTTTCGATGTCGATGCCGACGTCGCCGAAGAGCGGCAGCAGCCTCTCGATGCGTTGAATTGTCCCGCATCATTTGTTTGAGGACCGCGAATTCATTCCACAACTGCGGGCAATCCTTTGATGAGGCCTTGTGAGCACCACTGCAGTTAGTGCACTTTAGAACATCTACCGCGGAGTGCATGCGTCAACGACTGAAGTTATTGCAGCCGCTCAAGATTGCAACATTAGAAAGCACATTATCATTGAAACAATGAGTGGGCACATCAAACCTTTTGCTCGGGTCCGAGCGATGTGTCCGAACTACCCACCACCTCACAAGTTTCCCAGTAGAAAGGCCCCACACGACATTCAGTGCAATTGTCTTCGCGCACCGTGCCTCTCTCAAGTCACGCACCTGCGGCAAGACATTCGATTCATCCATGGTGTGTGAGCAGCACTCAAGTAAACCTTGCAATCTCAGGACTTCAGCAAAAGTTGGACTTGCCGTCATAAGCACTCAAGCAACTTACTTTACTTCTCTTGTACGAGAAATATAGTGACTGCGCAACCGTCTATACTGATGGATCAACTACATCAACCAGTTTCGGTGGCGCTGTAGTTACACTAACAATGGGAATAACCCAGCGGTTTAAAACTTCCCATGTCACTACGTCGATAACTGCAGAGCTCGCGGCTCTCCGAGACGCGCTTCATGTCATAAATGCTGAAAGTGCTAGAAAATGGGCAGTGTTCTGCGATTCAAGGCCGGCCTTGCAATGTGTGCAGCCGTTTCTCCGATATGGAACTCACAATCAGCTCACGTGCGAAATCGTGGAACTTGTCTATCACTTAAGAGAAAAAGGGCATGATATCTCCTTCCACTGGATACCAGGTCATTGCGGTACCACTGGAAATGATGACGCGGATAAGGCAGCTCGGGCGTCAAACAAAGAAGACCGCTGCGCCCCCATTCCTCTCTCAAGGACCGACGCTGCGAGTCAACTTCCCATTCTAGCACACACACTCTCCTTACCATAGTGGAATAACACACGTGCACGGCGCACAAGACTGCACAGGCTAAACCCTTCACTGCAACTCAGCCCTCTGGCCGTACTGCACCGACGCGAAGCCTCTCCTCTGTGTCGGTTGCGGCTTGGAGTTGCCTTCACGAAAGCTTACTCAGCACTAATTGGAATGGCTGATAGCGCTGCGTGTGATGTTTGCGGAGGCGAGGAGAACATTGACCACTTATTGTGGCACTGGCCTAAATTTCAAGCACAAAGACAATCTTTGTCCAACACATTGAGGAAACTAGTTGACTGTACTCTAAGCGAACAGACAGTACTAGAGCACCGTCCCGACCGATCATCGGCTCAGAAGGCAGTGGAAGCACTTTTTTGTGCTTTCTCAGAACGTCTGGTTTGCTTGCATAAGTGACTTTGACTCAATGACTGTCTGTGCACGTCTCTATACCCTTTCTCTCTCTCCCCTCCCTCTTTTTCCCTTCTTTCTGCCCCCAGCGTATGGTAGCCAACCAGTCTCCTGACTGGTTAACATCCCTGACTCCCTTATCTCTCTCTCTCTCTCTCTCCATCTTTCTATTATATAGAACAAAAGTGCGCTCACTGGCACTACATTGTCGATCAGCCTACATGAGTTCTATAAGCCCGTTTGCTGGTACGTCCATTCGGCGCTCATATAGCTCTTTAAGTGTACCCACAGGTATTTCCGCCGAGGTACCCACCCGCGAAGCAGCAGCGTCGTGCGTTGGCCGAGAACACGTCGGGGTCACTGCTGCTTGCGGCTAGAAGTAGCACGTTCTTTTCAGGCAACCAAAGGGCGCCGGAGTGCTCCTTTGTATCGCAACCTTAAGCACTTTTTCCGAACCTCGCATCTCTTTTTATGATCCAGGCTTCTCGGAGCGTTACATTCCTCTAGCTATTCTACTGATCTTAGGCTTTTGTACGGACCAAGGGGGTTGGAAAGAGGGAAAGGAAGATGTGTGTTTTCTTCTTTTTTAAATGTCTTTATGCATTCAGCCTACTTGTGTCGATACCCGAGTGGTGATTTACGAACTTGAATACGGTATGACACAACACCGCCTGGACCTTTCTTACGATTTTTGTTTCAACACTTTTCGTTTACCAGTCACGCCAGAGGGGATAAGCTATGTGAGTCAACAATCTCTCACGCTTCTTCTTCGTGTATTCCTTTTTCAGCATTCCGCGCCCCGAGAAGGATTTATTCTCTGCAGGCGGGCAAAAGGCTACACACGTCAGTGGGTTTGCGTACTCGGCGCGCCGAGGCATCCTCATTGCGCGTGCAAATGACATGCGGAGTAAAGCTGGCTTGATCTACCGCTTTACGCCTGCTCTTGGTGCCCAATCCGGCCCTTTGCTTCAGTCTTTTCCTTTTTTCTTGCTTCATTCCACACTTGCCCGCGCTCTCTTAGATGCTCCACTTGCCCTACCTTTCTCAGCTTGGTGTTCCAACACACGAACTTGACGGTACTTTCTGAGATACCCGAAAGGGCATTCACGGTTAGCTGCTGCATGATAAGGAGTGACTAGCCGCTTACATACTCGCAATGTAGCTTTTATTAATTTGTTTTGCTGATACAGTGAGAGTCCATATAAATCTCGGTGAGTACACTGCACTTGCTTTACTGAGCCTGATTTTTTTTTCAGTGATAGAGTGCCATAATTCTTTTCGATGTAGCTCTAGCAGTATTCGCTCTATATATCATCAGGCTGAAGGGAGCAAAGATTGCACGCATCTGCGTCGTGCATAACGTTTTCAAAGGCTAGAACGAATGGTGTCAGTTCCTGACATGAGCAAGGCCAACAGGCAGCACAAACGTACAGCAGCTATACAGAAAAAGAAGAAAGAAGTGAATGCAAAGCGCTTATTTTCGTCTTGATCTGTGTACGAAACTCTCGTATGTTCTGTGTGCAGCACAGTGCATAGAGATTTCAATTGCTGAGAATACACCATTATGGATAGCATGTTGAGTAGCTTACGACAACGTAGACAGGGAATGTCTATGGGATATTCTCAAACATTATGGCATAGATGACGCGTCGCGGAGCTGCGGATGGGGATATTTATGGTGCACAGCAAGTACAAATTATACGGGAAAGCCGGAAATGCAAAGAACTAGCGAAAGTTAACCTAAGACTGAAGCAAGGATACCCGCTGTATCCATTGTTGTTCACGCTTTATGTTAAGGTCATAGAAATACGATTGCAAAACAGTGAATATAGGTTTTGACTTATATAACATCCGTAATGTGCAAAGGGTGTAACAGAAAGTCCCCGGACCGATGTGATGTATGCGGGCAGCATAGTGCTACTAACAGACCGCGCAAGAGATTCACGGACACTTGAGATTATCTTTGGCAACGCAGCGACAAATCTAAGCCTTAATTTTGGCAAAGAGAAATCGCGTATTGTTTAATGAAGCGGCGAGTAATCACATGATGATAATTCAACGGCAAGTCAAGCAGTATAAATACTCTCAGTGTATACATAAGCAAAGGAAAAACCTACTCAAACATCCACCAAGATAATCTCAATATATAGAGCAAGCGGAATGCAGCAATAATAAAATATGGAGCACTTTGGCGCCGCAATAATTATCATTTGGTGCTTAGAATCTGGTAAGCAATAATGGGGCCAGCGCTGACTTTCGCAAATGCCATTGTGTGCTTAAGATCGGATATCTTGTCGTAGTTGGAAGTTAGCCAAAATTTCGTTTGAAACCAAAATGGCTTTGGAAGCCGATGGTAAAACTACGAATGAGGGAGCTGCAGGGTGGCATGGGTTGGGCCTCTTTTCAGGTCTGAGAAGCGCAAAGCAATATAACTTTTAAAGAAAAACTGAAGAACATGGACCGAAGTAAATTGGCGGTTAAAGTGCGCTGGTACCTGTACCTGAAAAGCGTTGGCACAGAATGGAGGAACAGGTGAAGAAAATTAACAACAAAGCTGTGTTCATTTGTTCTGATATTGTCATGGCATTAAAGCCCTCCCTTACGTAATGCCTCCGGGCCTTAAAGGTGAAATTTTATTTATTTATTTATGGATAATGCGGTCTCAAATAGTGATCATAGCAGGTGAGGTACATAAAATATTGTTTACATCATCATCATCATCATCATCATCATTATCATCAGCCTGGTTACGCCCAATGCAGGGAAAAGGCCTCTCCCATACTTCTCCAACTACCCCGGTTATGTACTAATTCTGGCCATGTTGTCCCTGCAAACTTCTTAATCTCATCCGCCCACCTAACTTTCTGCCACCCTCTGCTACGCTTCCCTTCGCGTGGAATACATTCCGTAACTCTTAATGACCATCGGTTATCCTCCCTCCTCATTACGTGTCTTGCCCATGCCCATTTCTTTTTCTTGATTTCAACTAAGATATCATTAACTCGCGTTTGTTACCTCACCCAATCTGCTCTTTTCTTATCCCTTAACGTTACACCTGTCATTCTTCTTTCCATAGCTCGTTGCGTCGTCCTCAATTTAAGTAGAACCCTTTTCGTAAGCCTCCAGGTTTCTGTCCCATAACTGAGTACTGGCAAGACACAGCTGTTATATACTTTTTTAGGGATAGTGGCGACCTGCTGTTCATGATTTAAGAATGCCTACCAAACGCACCCCAGCCCCTTCTTATTCTTCTGATTATTTCAGTCTTATGATCCGGATCCGCAGTCACTGCTGTATATGTATACAGCAGTCACTGCTATATAGTAGATGTATTCCCTTACCACTTCCAGTGCCTCACTACCTATCGTAAACTGCTGTTCTCTTCCGAAACTGTTAGACATTACTTTAGTTTTCTGCAGATTAATTTTTAGACCCACCCTACGGCTTTGCCTCTCCAGGTCAGTGAGCATGCATTGCAGTTGGTCCCCTGAGTTATTAAGGAAGGCAATATCATCAGCGAATCGCAAGTTGCTAAGGTATTCTCCATTAACTCTTATCCCCAATACTTCCCAATCCAGTCTCTGAATACCTCCTGTAAACACGCTGTGAATAGCATTGGAGAGATCGTATCTCCCTGCCTGACGCCTTTCTTTATTGGAATTTTGTTGCTTTCTTTATGGAGGAGTACGGTGGCTGTGGAGCCGCTATAGATATCTTTCAGTATTTTTACATACGGCTCGTCTACACCCTGATTCTGCAATGGCTCCATGACTGCTGAGGTTTCGAGAGAATCAAACGCTTTCTCGTAATCAATGAAAGCTATATATAAGGGTTGGTTATATTCCGCACATTTCTTTATCACCTGATTGATAGTGTGAATATGGTCTAGTGTTGAGTAGCCTTTACGGAATCCTGCCTGGTCCTTTGCTTGACAGAAGTCTAAGGTATTACTGATTCTATTTGCGATTACCTTAGTAAATAGTTTGTAGGCAACTGACAGTAAGCTGATCAGTCTATAATTTTTCAAGTCTTTGGCGTCCCCTTTCTTATGGATTAGGATTATGTTAGCGTTCTTCCAAGATTCCGGAATGCTCGAGGTCATGAGGCATTGCTAATACAGGGTGGCCAGTTTATCTAGAACAATCTGCCCACCATACTTCAACAAATCTTCTGTTACCTTATCCTCCCCTTTGCATAGCTCCCAAGGCTTTTTTTTACTTCTTCCGGCGTTACCTGTGGGATTTCGAGTTCCTCTATACTAGTCTCTCTTCCATTATCGTCGTGGGTGCCACTGGTACTGTATAAATTTCTATAGAACTCCTCAGCCACCTGAGCTGTCTCATTTATATTAGTAATGATGGTGCCGGCTTTGTCTCTTAACGCATACATCTGATTCTTGCCAATTCCTAGTTTCTTCTTTACTGCTTTTAGGCTTCCTCCGTTCCTGAGAGCATGTTCTATTCTATCCATATTATACTTCCTTATATCAGCAGTCTTACGCTTGTTGATTAACTTCGAAAGTTCTGCCAGTTCGATTCTAGCTGTAGGGTTAGAGACTTTCATACATTGGTGTTTCTTGATTAGATCTTTCGTCTCCTGCGATAGCTTACTGATATCCTGTCTAACGGAGTTGCTACCGACTTCTATTGCACACTCCTTAATGATGCCCACAAGATTGTCGTTCATTGCTTCAACACTAAGGTCCTCTTCCTGAGTTAAATCCGAATACCTGTTCTGTAGCTTGATCTGCAATTCCTCTATTTTCCCTCTTACCGTTAACTCATTACTCATGTATCGGCTTCTTATGTACCAGTTTCTTCCGCGCTCTCCTCAGGTCTAGGCTAATGCGAGTTCTTACCATCCTATGGTCACTGCTGCGCACCTTGCTGAGCACGTCCACATCTTGTATGATGCCATGGTTAGCGCAAAGTATGAAGTCTATTTCATTTCTAGTCTCGCCGTTCGGGCTCCTCCACGTACACTTTCGGCTATCCCGCTTGCGGAAGAAGGTATTCATTATCTGCATATTATTCTGTTCCACAAACTCTACTAATAACTCTCCCCTGCTATTCCTAGTGCCTATGCCATATTCCCCCACTACCTTGTCTCCAGTCTGCTTCTTGCCTACCTTGGCATTGAAGTCGCCCATCAGTATAGTGTATTTCGTTTTGACTTTACCCATCGCCAATTCCACGTCTTCATAGAAGCTTTCGACTTCCTGGTCATCATGACTGGATGTAGGGGCGTAGACCTGTACAACCTTCATTTTGTACCTCTTATTAAGTTTCACAACAAGACCTGCCACCCTCTCGTTAATGCTATAGAGTTCCTGTATGTTGCCAGCTATATTCTTATCAATCAGGAATCCGACTCCTAGTTCTCGTCTCTCCGCTAAGCCCCGGTAGCACAGGACGTGCCCGCTTTTTAGCACTGTATATGCTTCTTTTGGCCTCCTGACTTCATTGAGCCCTATTATATCCCATTTACTGCCTTCTAATTCCTCCAATAGCACTGCTGGACTCGCCTCACTAGATAACGTTCTAGCGTGAAATGTTGCCAGGTTCATATTCCCATGGCGGCCTGTCCGGAGCCAGGGATTCTTAGCACCCTCTGCTGCGTCGCAGGTCTGACCACCGCCGTGGTCAGTTGCTTCGCAGCTGCTGGGGGCTGTTACGACTTTGCACCGCTGCCACCGCTATTCCGACTTTGCACCGGTGCCACCACTATTACGACTTTGAGGTGGTCCCGTAGCGCTCGTCACCCGTTTCATGACAGAGCGTTGGTAGCGAAGACTCCGAGTCAGGCGTCGGTGAGAATAACAAAAGGGACTTTATACACTATATACAGGTCATTATACAGGACATGAAGGGATCGGCACTGGGGCCGAGAGCTCACAGCAAACGCGACTGTTCCCGCACGGCGACGTCCGGCGAAAACGCGTGACACATCTCACTCCAGTCGAGAGCGGCACTCAGCTCCCGGTGGGTCGGCGGATCCGGTTTTCCAGGCGGCGGCGGCGGCCCTTATAATGCCCCGAGAAACCATTGTCACTCAAACGGCCCAATACAAAGCCAGCACTCGACGGTCGTCCGAGAGGTCCAACCAGCGACCGCGCTGGCCCCCCGGTTCAAGGTTGGCGGGCGCGGTGACCTCCAGGCAAGGGGAGGTGCTGCGCCGGGCTGTCTGGCACTTGGTTACAAGTTTGAACATGTTGCTCGCCGATGCTTCTCCGCAGGACACCGCTGCCTGACGGCTCAGCATCTTGACTTGTCAAGGCAGAATTAGGGCGCTGTGCCTTTCGGTGCAGCCTAGGGTTTGTCCAAAGGGCGCTCGTAGGATAAATTCTGCATCTTGTAGATTCGGAATCCGGGCTGGTGGTAATGGCACAACAGGGCTGAGGGCCGGGGTTTGATCGTTTTGTTCATATAGGAGGTTGTGGCCAAGTACTGCACCAGGGTGGCCAATCCTGCTCTGGTGAGGGAGTGCGTTACTGGTTCTGGTCACCGGGATCAGGCCACACTCCAGGCCTGTTTATGCAATTTCATCAACACGCGGATTTTTTTTTAAAATCCGGTGGAAGATTGCGCGGCACCGGGATTCGAACCACGGACCTCTTGCACGTGAGGCGGGTGGTCTACCTCTACGCCACCGCTGAATTGTTTACATAAGAATGCACAAATACTGTAAAGTAAGAACTATCAATAAAAATAAATGAAATGAAAAGCACAGGACAACTGAGAGTGTAAAGAGACAACCAGGCGTCATCAAAAAGAAAGTAAGAGAAATAGAGACAGTGAATTGGGTGCAAGGAATGGAAAAAAAAAGATCATAGAGATCTACAAGAATGAGAAGAAAGATATTAGAAGCGAAAATCTGTACGTTAACAAGAAGGGTAGTGCCTTGCTATTTGAGGCTCATGCTGGTTGCCTAAGGACAAAAACATACCGGAGCAAATATTCGCAACAAGATGAGGCATGTATACGCTGCAGCAAAAATCTGGAGAATACTCAGCCCATCGCAACGCAATAACAAGATATCCACCCCGCGAGGCCCGTAGGAAACGTCCACCTTTCAGAAGGGTTTAGATTCAAAGACGATTGAAGCAACAACTGGTAAGCAGTCGAAATAAGCAACCGTCTTTTAAATATTAATGAACAATAAAGGTAGCTAAGAGACTGATAGAACCGCAGTCGTTACTGACGTAGGTAACTGTACTGTAAAGGGGTATGTTTTGCGAATAAAGAAAAGAACAAGCAGAGATAGACAAAATAGTAGCAGTCACCTAGCATCAGGCAGGCTAGGGGACTATTGTTGCCGCCCCGTTTTAAGGGAATACCAATGAATATTTGATCATCGCATGTCTCTAGGATCCAGGATCCAGAGTAATGAAAGTAACGACCGTGAAGGTAATGAGAATGAATGTGCACTTCAGGGGAGGTCATAATAATTATTTGTTCTGACAGAGCTGAGGAGAAGAATCCCTAAAGAATATTTAAAAGCAGAAAACGCCTATAAAACGCTAACAGCCTGTGGCCATTTTCTACACTCGCCACCAGCAACTTTCAGAGAGTAGCGCGATGGGATTGTGAGTAGGGGAGTGTAAGGTATATAATACATCCCTGACCTTAGCAACAGCAGCGCTCACTCTGTCTCGACACCTGTAACTCTTCTCCACCCACGCTCAGTTCGCATTGCCTGAAACGCGTCCCTCATCCGCTCGCCGTGTTGGCTCGCCACCTGGCAATCGTTCTCGGTCGAAGGAGTCTCGCTCCGAACACTTCAGGCCGCGGCGGCCCTTACACCAGCCGTAACTTGTGCTTTGGGTCAACCATTTGAACACCAAGTCCAGTGCCCGAAATATTCGGCTCTTGCGACGGCAGCGGATGCCCGCCATCTACTTTGGGTGTGCCCCGGGACAAAGACAGTCCACGAAAGGGTACCTAGACGTGCGAAGTTAAGAACTGTCTAATTTCAAGATCCTGAGAGATGGATCATTAGCAACACATTCTATGAGTCACTTTTATTGTAGCTGCATATAACTGGCTTTGATGCTCATATTTATAAGTATATATAATTCCGCTTCAGGTTAGGCCGTGTGATAATCCTAGCAAAAAATAATAATAATAATATATCCATCTTAGTTTGAAAAGACAGTATTGCACTGTGCAGCTTTACATAGACTTAAACGAGCCAATACATGTAAACATCTTGAAGAAATAGTAAACAAGAAAAGAACACTCTGAAACATTCTGGGCTTGAATTATTTGCTTTGATGAGCCGTTTACTCAAAAATTAGCGATCAATTGCTTCGCTTCTCTCACTACTTCTGCAGAGGCTTTCTCTTCATTATCGCATTTTACGGAACGCTGTAAAGGCGCGGATGTAAGACAGTTGTAGCTGAGCGGGTTTACAGGTCAGCGGACCCAGCGGTGGCGGCAGTGGAGCATCGCTCGAAAGGATGTGTTTAGCTCAGCGATCCCTCGCTCAGTAAAGCGGAGTAGAGCGGAGCAAGGGCGGACCACTTTGCTGCGCCACCTGCAGAACAAGGTTAGTTACTGCGAAAAGATCAGTACGCTCGCTTCAAGTTTTAGATCGCGGTCATCCCCATCAGATCGTCTTCAAACGGCCTCGTTGCTGAATCCTCTCGCAGGATACAGAGGTCCTCTTCAGTGGTGAAACACCTCCGAGGCTTTTTTGCCAGCAGGTGAGCCAGCGCCGCGTTTGAAGATGACGCCGACAACATGCCGCTGTTCGGGCGCGTGGTCGCCATGTTTGTTCCGCAAAAACGCTGGTCCGGTGCGCGCGCTCCGCCGGGGAGAGGATTCAAAGCAGAGAGCGGCACGCTCCGTAAAGCTGCTGGCCGGTAAACACACGTGCCTAGTGGCCTCTCCGCTCACCCGCTGTGCCCGCTGGCCCGTAGAACCGCCGAGCTATAGCTCTCTAATATCCGCGCCTTAACCTTTCCGCAAGTTCTGTGGTACCAGCACTGTCTTCATCCGGCCTTGAATTGATCCATCTTCCGTACCTAATTACGCAAGTAGGGATTCCTCACGTCCTTGTAAATTTGCTTCTGATGTTTACACATCTGTGACATCTGTGAATTTTTTCCATTTCAAGTTTGATCGCTTAATGTCTTTCCGGTGTCCTACTCAAATTTCATTAAATGAGCGTGACCTTAAGTTACGCTACCTGGGACTGCATTTTTTTGTTTTGGTAAGTACTTAACAATATTTTGCTGTCTTCACCATCAATATGAAAACACCAAGATTGGCTTCAATTTTTTATTGCAAAGAATTCTAGTGTTTTCTTTTTGTATAGCTTTTTTGTTTTGTTAATATGAGCCCTGGTTTTGTAGAAGTTAACAGCTTTTAGCAGTGAAAAGAAACAACACAAAGAAGAACAATGCTTTGAGAAGTTCTTTGCAACTTTCAGCAGCTATTCATCTCGGACAGCAAGCATCTGCTGGGTGCCAGTAGCTGTGAGGATACATTGGAGGTTGCACTTTTGCACACATACGTGTCGCGATTGTCCTCTGCGTTGATTTCGTTTACGGCGCTGGGAGAAATTTGACTGAAAAGCTGCTAGCATGTGTCCGTCTCTCCGAGTTTAGCGCGGGTAGAAACTTCGCTGAATTCCGGTGGAAATTTATTAGCGAAAGCAGCGTGATGTCCTGCCGCTTTTACACCACGACGCACTATAGTGTGACGTCATGAGCTGTATTCTGTAATGGCGTGGTTTTCTTTCTGTCACTGCGTGTGGACCGGCACACTGTAGAGACAACAAGGAGATAAAAAAAAACCACAACAGCAAGAATAAAAGTTGCTTTCAATTGGTGGCAACATGTGAAAGCCGACTTTGTGGGAGAAATCTTGGACAATATTTGTCTTTGCTGATAGGGTAATTACGCTTTAGAATAGGCATTTCAATACATTTACGGTCAGTTTGATCATGTGCAAAATATTTCCTGCTTTTTTTGAGCAAATTAGGCAACAAATCAGGCTCGACCATTGAATTTCGTCCTTGTTAAAGATCGCCATCCTTTCAACTTGCTCCAGTTACCGCTCGGCGGCTCCTGAAGACGGTGAGCAGAAGGCGCCTTGACCGCTGCTGCTCTATTCGAGCTTAAACACCTCGGCGGTGCCTTTGAAGCGGACCTTGGGTGCGCACTGAAAGGCGCGCGCATAATGGACCGAGCGACCTCGTCGCTCTCCCGTTCAAAGGCACACTCGACCGGTGGCGTCGCTCTCTCAGAGAGGCCACTCCAGGAGTGTTCGCAGAGTTGTTGAGCACGCACTTCACTGTAAATGAAGCTGTCGAGTCTGACCCCGTGCTCAAACCTGACGTGAGTCATTCGCAAACACCGACAGTTTACAAAGGAGGGAACTGGTGAGAGGCTACTGGAGCCCTGGGGAGCAAGGAAGGAGTGCCGTGGTAACACTGCAATCGGTATGGATTTAAGGAGAGGCGCATAGGAGGGGAGGTAGAGAATTGGCAAGGGGATCCGTTATCCTAATTAGACGATGTCAATGCATGGACACCCATTAACACGAACTCAGCGAGCGAACAACACAGCCCGGTTCAGGCCCTTGATTAGAAGGACAACCAAAAATTAAAGAAAGAAGAAAGAAAGAAAGGCAGGGACTGCCGCGCACGGTGACTCAATAATAAAGTTGTTCAGAGTGAAGCAGGCTGTACTTCTGTTTTGATTTCAGTGGCCAACATTTTTTTCACTGCGTCTATAATTGCTCTTAGGAGGAAGCTTTAGCTCGGGTGCTACTATTTAGATACATGTAAAATGAGAATTTGTTTTTCTCGGCAACCACTCCACGAAACTTGACGAGGGTTGTTGCATTTAAAAGAACTTAAAATCTAATGACTGCTAGTTCGAATTTTTTATTTAGGTAGTCAATTCTTTACTAAAAATTGGCAAAAATCGCAAATTTTCAGAAAACGAAACTATCATGTTTACAACTCTGCAACTCAGCAATGAAAAGCAATATCCCAATTCTGTGAATTGCATCTAATAGTACATCTACAGCGGACAGAATTGATATGGTACATATGGATCTCAAAAAAATTAGTAATATGAAAATACAGCTTTCTCAGAACCCCTGTACACAACATAAGAAATTCACGTAAGATATAGGATGACATTTTGAATTTATCCGCTTTCAATGATATAATGGATGCCGTTTACAGAACCGCGACATCTGTTCTTGATGCGGAGCTATTAATTTCTAAACTTCGTGCGTCTACTTTTTTCAAGCTTTCCAATTTTTAAAAATTTTTTAAACAACATTTAGGTCGTAAATCTGAGTTCCGCTTCCAGCAGTCACTAGAATTTAACTTTCCGAAATGCAACAAATTTGATTAAAGTCGGTCCAGGGGTTATCTCAGACAAGCGTTTCTGCGTTTTACAAGTATTTGAATAGGTCGTGTTAAAGTTGAGCCCGAGCTAAAGCTTCATCTGAACACTTCATTTTAGAAGCGACCTGTTATTATAGGAGGCAAAGGTGAATCAAGAACAGGGAAATATGACGAGATGAGCTTGTGAGAAAACAACAAAAGAAAGGGCACCGGAAGCGATTTGTATAAGTTTACGAATGATAGTATGAGTCAGCTGTGCACTGAAACTTGATACGCACTACGCGCAGTGCAGTAGTTAACACACTGCACATGTAGCTTCAGAAAAAGGAAACTGTAGATACTCACAGCTGCATACTCAACGCGATAGTACCACGCACCCTTTACACTGAAAACACCAAACATTATTTTCGTGAGTAAACCGAATCTAGGCCTGTATTCAGAAGAAACTCGTACGATAGAGCTGTTCGTACGAGCCAATGTGAGAAAATCATCATGTCAGCCATATCATTAGCAAAAGCGGCCGGTGAGTACCTAGGCAGCAATTACTAGCGAGAGGCTTTATGAGTTCGGCCCCTGCTATAATGAACGAAGTAGGCTAACCCGCGGTCGTTTGTTAGTGAGATGGTCTAGTTTGCACTATTTCACTAAATATTAAATACCATGTATATCCTACCCAATGCGTTGGTTTCCCGACAGGCAAGTATAGCCGAGTAAAGGAGATAGATTGGCTATACAGCTTGTCCGAAATGTTGAAATGTCTTAATTGGTTGCAACGGCAGGACCGGAGTGGCCGGAGACGCAGCAGCACCAAACAAATACTTGACAGCATTATCATATTGTTTCTCTCGCATAAATATTCTACCGAATGCATCCCGTTTGCTGCTCGAATAATTTGCAGTTTAAAGGGAGAAAGAAAAAGTGTCAGTGCAAGTTAAGAAAGTCCAATAGTTCATGCGGCAAAGTGATGGGAATTTTTCTACGCCATCGCTCCCTGGAGCTTTCCGCTTCCTGGATCGCTTTGTCTTCAGCGCGATACTTCCACTCTTCTCTCTTCCGGAAACGCCTTAGCGATTCCATAATTCTTTCTTCTTCGTAGTGGGAGGAAGGCATCTTCTCGCCGACGTTGTCTTTCTCCCGAGCCCTCGTGCGACGTAAAAAGGAAGCGCTATTCGGATTCCTTTCTCGCACTGACACCGGAACCGCGCGTAAGGCAACGCTGCGCGCCGACGTGGCAGCACGGCGCATGGTGTGTGTATGCATGCCGCGACCGGAAGCACGCGCTTCCATTTCCGGCGTCCGTCGAGCACGGCCCAGACGACGACGACCCTTTGCAAAACCTCGCTAGGCTCTGCACGTAGTGTCAGTTGAAATATATTTTTTTTTTACTTCGCATGGTGAAAGAACGCAACAGCAACATAAAGACAGGAAAAAACGTAGCGAGCGATTGTGCAGCCGGCTTTCTAGCTTCTGGTATGTGACAGTGACGGGTGTGAGCCCAAGAGTTCAGCCGCTTCGCTAAGCCTATTCGGTGGCATAAGCAGGACGTTCAACGCCGTCTCAAAGCCAGGGGGCGAGGCCGTCTTTCGGTGAAGAAGGCGTGAGTCGACGATAAATCTGGAGCTTTATTCGCGAGTGCTACTTTTGCAGTGATACCGGTCTTCCTTGTGTACTATTTTTGTTATCTAGGTCGCTGTTCTTCTGATTGTGAACCTCTTTAACTCCAAGAAGTCTTCTGGCACATGTTAGCGAAAAAGAGGTTTTGTTGTTTTGTTGTCTGCCTGCAGCGTTGGTCCATGCAGCTTTCTAATTTTAGTAGTTGGTTGCCGTCCCATTTCAATCTTTGTCATCGTTGTTGCTACATGTAGCTTTATCAGTGCTTTTGCATTGTCAAAACGGAGGTTATAAGTGTTACCAGTGCGGTGAGCGTCCGTTCTTTAGCAAGATTAATGTCCAATGTTATACGCACTACTTCAGAGTGTATTGCAGGCTCGCACCACGTACGGTGTGCGCTCGCATCTCGAAATGTTTACAATACTTTGGCAGAATCATTTCGAGCTGGTTTATCTGATTGAAAACTGACTTGTTGATTTCGGGAATCGTCAACTTGTCAGGAAAGAGAAAGAGAGAGCATTTATTTCTAATAAGGGGGCGTGACTTCCTCGTAGGGTGGAGGCCCTAGTTGAGGGCTCCATTAGCTCCGCGTGTCCCCCGGATCAGCCGTCGCTGCTCTTGCGTGTCTAAGCTGGTCAGCGCAGTCTCCAAGGAAGAAGGCGAAGTCAAAGGAATAAGGGAGTCACCCGGAGGGTGTGGGCACTCCCACGTGCAGTGCTATACTGTAGGCTTTGCTCCACAGTAGGGTCAAGAACGAGCGGTGATGCGTGTGGAAACAGTGTCAAGGGAACTGTGTATTGCAATTCGTTTCCTTTTCGTTCTTGTCAGCGGCCTAGGTTGGGGCCTGGCCAAGTTACCCCTTTGATCGGCGAGTCGTGGAGGTGGATGATAACAAACTATAACATCGAGAGAAAGGAGGTCTTACGTTTTACCGGTCTTGGATTAGATTGCTACAAAAGCCGAGTAGTTTAGCTCAGTCAGCTAACAAGGCACGGACGGGCAAGCGCGCTAAAATATGGCAGACGAGGGGCTTCGCCAGTTTACTGCTGATAAAGATAAGCATGCCGTAGACGAAATAATATATATATATATATATATATATATATATATATATATATATATATATATATATATATATATATATATATATATATATATATATATATATATATATATATATATATATGACAGAAATTAACATAAGAAAATGTTCGCATCAGCCTTGCTATGGCACAGTGTCCTCAGAAACTTTAGCAGGGCGTCACGCTTGTGTAGGCCGCCCTGGGAGGCTCGAAAAGCCCGGCTTGGCGCTAGGTCTTGCTGTTGGCTGACTCTCTACAGCATCAAGTAACAGGCTGACGGGAGCGCGACAATTGAGGCACCAGGACGAGCTTGCAGGATGTGATGGCTGATTCTACCTGCACTTCCGAACTTCACGGACACGTGGCCTATATGCAAGTAGGTAGTAGGTGAGAATGAGTGTGCGCGCGAACTCAACTGACACAGTTAAGTAATATTGACGTATGCCTCGCCGCCTTTCAATCAGACTCAGTGGAGTGCGGGCAATGCTTAAACACCTCGTCCCGCGGTAGAATTTTAGGACATAAGTCAGCTCTGCCTGCAAGGGAGTGCTTACAGTTTTCTTGAGTTTTTCTTAACCTTCTCTTTTATTTGATTATCATTATACTTCTTAATTTTTTTCGGTGCTTTATGAAACTCAGGAAACGACCTCGCGCTGTGACGTAGGTACAGTGGCTATGGTATCCCGGTGCTGATAAGCAAGAGGTCCCGGTTTCGTTTCCTGGCCGCATCTGCCGCATTTTGATGGGAGAGAACACTCGTGTATTAAAATTTGGGTGCACGTTAAATAACCCTAGTTCGTCAAAATTGATGCGAAGTTCCCAACTACGGTATCTATCATAGCTCTGGTGTATAGCTGTGAGAACTCCGTGAACGAATCAAATGTAACTGTATAAACATAAATAACTGCACCATCAGTAAGACCATATTCGTTCGATGGTACAGAGCTCCCCTTTATTCCGCAAACAGATGAAAGGCTCTCAGTTCCTAAGTGGAAACGTTCGACTAAGCATATTTAATACCTCGTGTAATACTGCCCGCAGTACTCATTGCATATGTACTCTTACAGGAAAAATAAATGAGGTGGTGTGGAATTTAGTGGCCTATATGCATGTGACTTGTTTTGTAGAATTATTTCTGTTTGGGCATTTAGCAGCCTAAAGAGAATAACGATGTCTAAGAAGTATCAACTAATTTATGCGCGAAAAGAGGCAAATAAGTAAGATTGCATGGTGGCAATTAGCATTGCGAATGTAGATTTTAATTTTTTGTAAGGCGGGGTTGGGAGAAAATTTCTAGCAGCAGAGGTGCGTAAAATGAACCTTTCTCTTTCTTACTGTTTTACGTATTGCTTTCTTCATCGTAGCGAGAAGCGGCAGCTTGAGGCCGGGAAATCCAGTCTTGATTTAGTTTGAGAGAAAACACGAGCAATCACTTGCGTGTACAAGCGATACGGATCTAAAGACCTGTATTTACATATTTGCTCGTAAATTTTCACACTGTGCCCTGCCACATTCCGCCAAAGAAGAAAAAGATACCAGAAACTCAATTTTGCTTTAGGTTTTGCTTCATGTTATCTCTCACTTACTGAACCTTGCCGTTTCGTCGGCAAAATTCAGTTTCCAACGAAAGAACACCTGGACATCCGTTTTGCTTGGTAGGGTAAAAACCGGTTCAGCTACTCTATTTCAGTCTCTATTGTCAGCGTCGTGGCCGAAAAATGAACATTGCATTTGATGGAGGTCTACAGCGACACGCGATATTCTTCGTCCCGGTCTTCTTTGCTTAATGCGGCAGATTGCTTGGGTTTCTTTAACCACATTACACTTTCAAAATGCCACTCCAGCTGTCTGAAGAAAGTACAAGTGTCGAATGCTCAAGCATGGCTTAGTGTGGCTGAACTTCACGCCATACCTGGCGATACGCGGCACAAGGGAATAGGGACTCCTGCCCCTTTGAGAGTCAGGTTCTTTCTTTTTGTTCCCATGTGCTAGTAAAATATATGATAAAACACTGTTGAAATAAAGAACGCACGGAATTGTACAAAACCACCTATGATATGCATATCTATACCGTAAAAATTTGGGCCATACAAGAAATAATAAGTTTAGAGTGTACGACAACGCAGATCGGGTGAGTAAGAACTAGATACGGCGCTGCAGGAAGCCGTTACTGATTAACTCCAGCATCCCCGTAATCAGTATTACGCATCAACATATTAAACTAGTGCTTTGACAACCGCACCTGCAGTAAAATTCCGCTGCTATGAAATCGCCAGGTACGATAAAATAAAATCGCCAGGTTGCAACTCGGACCCAAAAAAGGGGGAACACACGAGGCAGAGTTCACAGACGCAACGGTATTCCCGGATGAAAGCGAAAGCTGCTAGCACGTGACCACAGTTTTCAGCCACAAATCCCAGCATCGAGAGCGCAGTTACGCCAGAAGAAAACACCAGTATCAGTATTCGTGGGCTGAATTCATACAGAGAGAACAAAAATAGAACTCTCGCTAGAGAAACGACGACCTTAGCAACAAAAAACACTGCTTATAGTGGGCTCGTCCAGTGTTTGGGCGTGGAGCGCCTTTTATCGGCCCCATAATGGCCTTATCGAATGGCTTCCGTAAATCGATGGCTGCCCGGCTTCCGCCAGACCAGCCGAGACGAATCAACGTACTTTTATTTCCTTTCTCCCCATACACACTCGGCTCTTTTTTCCTTTATCTCCCTCGAAGCGGCGCGGCCACAATTGGCTTTCCGTCCCCGTCGCCGGACATCGGCCCGGAACTCTCGGCCCTGTATATACAGGCTGGACTGGGGAGAACCACGTCCCTGTTTTTCTTACTGCCTTTCCCTGTACAAACATAGCGGCTTTTGCATCGCCCGGAGGCGCACTGGGTAGTGAAGCCGTACAGCCGCGGTCATTGGACTTCGTGATTTCTTTTGACGGGCACCGCAAGCGAAGGCCGCCTATGAAAACGGAGCGCGGTGCGAGAAACCACGCTATAAGCCGAATGCCCGCATTTCGTCGCGCGCTATGAACTCGGTTTGCTTTTTACAACAAAAGGCCTTGCCTAGCCTGCGTACTTCGCAGCTTCGCGTCATCCATCTCTGCTAGCAAGTGGCTCGCCCTCGTTAAAGAGTCCGGCTTATTTCTCGTGTTTCCGCTAGAGAAAGGACGAACTGGTTAGCACACAAAATTTATCTTTGCGTAGCAGCATGGTCATGTTAAAGGAAACGTTCTGGTTCCTTAGAATTTGCCCAGCTTCAAAATGTAGCCTAATGTAGGTTGAGGAAATGTTTTTTCTTTTGACCTACAGGTACTACATCTGCACTTGCTAATTATGATCTGAAGAGGGAGGGAAAGGAAATTGGGATCTATGGAAGAGTGCTGTTAAAGGTGCATGAACAGTCCGCAGCCATTCGGCATGAACTCAACCAGCTGGACGACCGAGCACTATCGGAAAAAGGAATTCTACACCATCGACAGGGCCTAACGTCACGCAAGAAGGCCGTGCAAGCGCTCTACTGCGCTTCTTTTGAACGTCTCTAACTGGAACGCCCTTCGTGTGTGTGTCTCTGAGTAACTCTTTTTTCTCTTTTTTGACCCTTTGCTCTATGTCATCTTTCTAACCCCTATCTCCTAACCCCAGTTTAGGGTAGCGAACCGGAGACTAATATCCAGTTAACCTCCCTGCCTTTCTTCATCTCTCTCTCTCTCTCTCTGGAGATGCAGTGTTGTGATGTTGGCTAATATACTCAAAAGCATGTTTTTTGTTGTTGCTGTTGTTGTTGTTGTCAGTAAGTTGTAATACCGGAATCGGACAGGAGGAGGTCTCAAAGTGCAAGACTGTGAAGCGACCTCCATCAAGTAGTCTACAGAACAAATAACATTTTTAATCAGCAATAGAAAGAAGCTAACACAGAAACAATATTACATAATAATAATAATAATAATAATAATAATAATAATAATAATACAAAATAATGCTGATGAAGCAGGAATGATTAAAGAAAATAAAAATTATGCCGATCCCACGAACTGTGAGAATCGATGTAAGGGTAGCTTTCTGTGTTTGCTTTGATTCCCAATAATTAGCGGTGACGTTGACGGCGAATGTTTAATTTCTTCAACGTTTACTCCAACACGAGAGTGGTGAGTTGACGTTAAACATTACCATGCGTGCACCACTACTGTTCGTCTACGTAGTACGCAGAACACGCAGGGGGAGGCGTTTGCTCGAGGCGTTGTTGTGTGCTACGCTTCATAACCTCTGAGCGGGTTGAGCATATTCATTGCCTCACATGGCACATCGCATCGCGGCAGAAGTATCATACTTTAATTGAATTATGGGGGTGTACGTGCCCATAACACAATCACATTATGAGACATGCCGTAGTGGCAGACTCCGGATTAATTTTGACACTGTGTTGTTCTTCAGCGTGTAGGTAAATCTAAGTGCACGAGCATTTCTTGTGCCGCCCCCGTCAAAATGGGGCTGCCGCGGTCGGCATCAAAGCCGCAACATCGAGCAATGCCCTAGGCCCAAAACAACCGGGGCGGGCACTGAAGTGTTAATTTGACGTGGGACCGCTTCCGTTGTGTCTCTAACCCTAAGGCGCGCTTTAACGCGGCTCTGCTTTTGCACGCCTTGCGTAAGTTGTCCGCTTGAAAAACTTGCATGGTGTTTATCTTTCAGAACTAGCGGAAACGTAATATACCATCCCTTTACCATAAGTTTATCCCGTATGCTCGCAAACATCTTTAGTTTTTATAAAGAGCGTTTCTCTAAGTCTGCACACAGACTAATGGCGGCATATGGAGAGTTAGTCAAATCCTCTGCAAGATTTCGACTGCTTATCTCCGAATGGCAAAAATATTTGTCGGGAAGCCAGGTTGTCTATGAGACGTACAAAAAGATGCGCAGTTTTGCCACTGCACTTTATAACTTGAGCTAAGATAGCTATTCTGATGTACGTACAAACATTCCATAACTTCAGCTCCCGCGCTATAGAGAGTCATGATAGTAAACAATAACGTAGGCACGAAGCCAACTAATCTCGAATTATGTTCAAACACTTCAATTCCTTCACGCTTTTAGCTATACAGTGTACACATGTTCTAACAAGATTTCTATTTCGGTTCGCGAAGTTCCAAGAGCTCATGTACGTGTGTATCATAGGGCCCGAATAAAACGCAAGCAAATATAAATCAGTAGACATCTATTGCATGATTACTGCACGCAGCAGACGAAGGCGATTCCCATAACTCTGGCCAAAATTTTGTGAACCTGCAGCTCGTTCTTTCAAGTTCATATTTTTCTGTTTGCGGTGGTACATCCCTCACTCTCTCAACGGTTGCAGTGCGACGCGACCGCGGATGGGTAACCGAAACGAATATGCTGCCGGCTGCAATTGTCGCGAATCGATGTCTGCCAAACACCGCTCACATTTTTGTTTGCGTTATACTGAGCAGTCTGTCCGCGTGCCCACTCGAGTTTCCGCTTCGCGTGGGAATTAACGTGGAGTGCGAAACGATGAATGCTGATAGTCGGCTCGTTAGTTCGATTTTCGCCTGCTTTTCCCTTGGCTTCCCACCCTCACAATGCGCTAATTTGGACACGAACGTGCCACCACCATCCATACGAGTTTGGCGCACAACGAAAGAAGTCTTAATGACTTTGTCCGCCAACCTCTGCGCGATTAAATCGTTTGTTTTTTTCGTTTTTATTTTCGCCCATGAAAAGTGAAGCAGTCTCGCTATCAGAAGTGTTGCAGGCTTATTTGTTGTAGCTCAGCATCTACTGACTCGTTCTTACATGTTTTGATAGGAATGTCTTCTAGCCTAGACAATAGCTCGACGAACAAGCATGCGCATCGGCTGTGTTCTGTACGCCTGCATGGCGCTCAACCACCTATCGAGAGCATTACGACTTGCATAATACGCATATGGAGTCTATCCTTCAGCTCTGAAGCAGCTGGGCCTAACGGATTGCTCGTCAAGTTTTTTAAGTACGAAAGGAATCTGGGAACATAACTCATCGCAGGCTTGAATTCTAAGGACAGAGCATGCTAACATTTGAGAAAGGCAAAGCCTATTCCAATGCTTTGGCACTGCAGTGGCATTTCCTTACTGTTCTTGGACATAATGTCTCTGCGCGCAAAGCTACAGAATTAGACAGTGGCTTTGCGTCTTGCTAAAAAGTTGGATGACCGGCCTCTGTAGGAAGAAAGAGTTCTGTAGAATCGGCGTGACTTAACATCGCATCATATCACCATGCAAGCGCTACTGCGCGTTTCCTTCTTCAACCTTTCTTTGCCTATACTTTGCCGGGTTTGGTGTGGCTTTCTGGCTCCTGCAGTTGGTATGGTATCTATCTCGCCGGATAAGTTTTGGGGATATTTATACAGCGGTTATATGTGCGACGAATGAAAGTATCAGCGAATGGGCTGATATGACCCTTGCATGCTGGCCAACAATGCGCACCTTTGTTCTGCGTAACAAAAAATAACTTACTGCATAAGATCTTAACATATAATGTCGGCTTACAAGTATCTATAACTCACACGAATATGTTAATTGTAGGGTGAATTCTGTTTCATGGATTCTTGGGTTTACTTTATTTTCTTTGACTTATTCATTCGGTAAGTGCCCCCAATTCTCCAAGTTTGTTATGTCCCACTGTTACACAAGAGGTACAGGATCCCTAAATGTTGCTTGACAGGTGTCATACTTCTTCTCTGTGCATGCACTTGTCCTCAGCATTCTTCTCCCAAGAAGAGTCATACATCGCATTCGTCTTCGTGATATCGCTGTGTGTAGACGTCTCGCTCTGTGCAACTGCCTGATTTGGAGTTTGTATTTTGGCATAGCTTGTGAGCAACGTAGTGTATGAACACAAAAGTTTAATGACCGTATACTTGTGACGTAAACCTTTCCTTGGATTGCATGTTACATAGCATGAAAGTAAACAAAATTGTACGCATCACCATAACTGAAAAGCGTTTAATTAACACGTTCACTTAGATTCCAAATGTGCGTTGGGTATGACTTTTGTGTTTGTGTTTCTATATTTTGTTGTCCTCTTTCTAAACCCTATTTACCCACCCAAGTGCAGAATAGCACACCGGAACCTCGCATCATGTTTACCTTCCTAATTCTCTCTCTCTCTCTCCATATGCCATCAGGCAGTTGGTGTTCACAGCTCTGTAGTGAGTGATGTGTAGACGTATCAAGTGAGGCTATAGGGAGCTCACGTTACAGCTTAGTCTTTAGTTAGTCCCAAATGTCGATGCAAAATAGTGTAGAATTTCTACGTAGCCCGCATAGCTTCAGACGTTGCCTGATGTAAATAGCTCTCTAAAAGCAAATATTTTCTCTTGGTGGTGGTGGTGGTGCGTTGTAGCAACAGGCGGGTTTAGCCTTTCGATCAACGATGACAACTACTCCGCCAATGCATGTCTTACAATATCATTGCAACGCTTCATCACATGTTCTCTTCATTTTATTCCATATTTTATTTCATTCTTAGTTTCGTTTTTACCCAAAGCGCTTTCAATATTTATCTGGCACTTTGCATCAAGTCCAGATCGATGTGAGTCACCTCTACAGGGTTAACCAACACGTGTTCTATCAACTTTGTCTGCTGCATCTTCCCCACTGGCTATGTGGCTCCATCAGGTACGCCTTCGACATCTGGGGGCATTTAAAATACTAAACACCTGAGAAATCAATCACTTGCTGGTGTACACCTCCAACCTTGCCTCTTTCGGATGTATATAAAGTCCTTTAACGCATCTTGTATATTATTATTATTTTTTTATGGCAGTAAAAAGTCCTCGCTGACTGCCCGTACAGACACAAGACGCGCTATACCTCGTACACCAATTCCAGCCGCGGCCTCGACGTCCTCTTCGGATAAGCACAGTCGTGACAGAAATGAAGTCCGCCTGTCGACACGAAGTATACATGACAGACGTTCAACGGAAATGTAAATAGAGTGAAATGTGAGTTCCGGGCTAGAGAAAAAAATCGTAAAACAAAAATTTTCGGGAAGTGGAAGTGGCTGCGTCGCTAAGAGGAGGGAGGGGTGAGGGTGATGCAAGCGGGCGAGGTTCTGGGCAGTGAGAAATGCGCCACAGTACGGATCACTCAATCGAGAGTCGCTATCTTAAAAAGCGCTACCTGGAGAACCCTTTTAACGCACACTGTCTTGTGTTACATTTTAAGCAAATGCGACATTTTGCATATATTAGTGAGGTTCAGCGCGATTATATATGTAAATACACCTCAACGACTAAAGAGCTTGTTCTACGGCGTCGGCCGTTCGAACGCTGCACGAAACAAGGCTGCCCTGACGCCCATTCTCGTGTTTGTCCGAGCAACGCGCCGTCTACTGTGGGTCTCATCGCCGTAGCAGTGACAGGCGAAGACGAAGCGCCGCCGCTTCGTTTCCGAAGTCTTTCCGTCCTGCCTGTCTACCGGGCGAGCAGGCAATATCGCTCGGTCCGTTTGCTCAAGTCTCGAGATGACCCGTAGCTCGGTGCGCGCGGTATTGACTCTCGGCATAACGGCTGCCGCTTGCCGTCTTACTTCCCTAGTCGCAGTCCGACAGCCAGCCGAGCGACAGCTACGCCTCCTCCTTCCCTTCGATTCTGTCGCCAAGGCTACCAGTCGCATATTTTGACGTCGTACCGAGTGCTGTCGGAGGAGAGGGGGGAGGCATTTATTTCCTTATTTCCTCGTATCGGCTTTTCCCAAGGACGATTCGGCGAAGGGGAAAAACGGATAGTTTTCTTAGGGAGGGAGCGAGTAACGTGCTCCTTCCTCTGCTGGCGACAAATTGCCCGTGCCTCCTGGGGAACACGAGTCAAAGTTCCACGAGCAAAGACACTCGGTCCGCTGCGTCCCTTCCCTAACATTCCCTTCCGGGTGACTAAAGTTTTCCTCTGCATCCCTTTCTTTCTTCTTTTCCTTTTTGTTGATAAATTGGAGCAAGGATATCGTTTTCTGTTCCTAGAACCGAGGTGGCAGGACCGCCTGCGTGCAACGCCTGAAGCTCAGAGCTTCCGCGATATAGAAAAAGAGCGAATGGCAGTGAGAAACAGCTTTATCGAAACGGCGGATGACGGGCCTGCAGGGCTTTCGCGGGTCTTCATTTCTCAACTCTCCGCCCCCCGCTGTGACCACCGTCTGTCGCTCCGGGGAAGGAGGAAATTACTGGTCTGGCGTCTCAATGTCGGATTGACATTCGTTCTTGCGAATGACGAGCGATGACCCAATCTGCCCTAAAATGTGCCCCGCTTTTAGCGAACGTATCCTTCACACTACCGAACAAACCATCTTGCGTTGCTGTCTTTCCCAGATTGCTTACGCTCTATAGGCGAGTTTGTAAAGTATCTGCTGGCAGTTATAACCCACGCTGACTCGAAACAAGTCGAGTTACTGGCTTTGATGTGCGTAATGGTGGCACATGAAATGCCTGCAGTTTCCTTTCTGTATCGCTGATATATACTTAGGGCTTGAACGCAGAATAAATGATACACGGCGACATATGAAAAGTCAAACGTATGCTAGCCCTATGGCATGACGAAATGAACTGTGGTTCTCTCTCTGTTATTCGCTATTTTATTGTTTATCTAAATTTTCTCTCCTGCTTTGCCCCCCTCCCTTATGCGTATTCCTACCTTCTCTTGGTCTGCTTGCATACTTCAAGATTTCTGTTCAATCGTGTGGTAAAAACATGAAGCACATCCTTTGGATGTGCGAAGCAAAATATAAGTAGGAATTGAATTGAAAGATCTAAGATAGAGAAAGCGTACTTTTAGACTTAATTCACTGAATACACTCCTTTCACACAACGTTCCCATTTCTGCATCTCTCCTTTCTTGTGAATCCTTGTCCTCTACTGCATCGTCACCTTCTACCTGTGATAACGTTGCCCCGGATAAGCAGTGTTGCTGTTTTCTAAAAAAGCCTTTACGCAATTTAGTTAAGTGCGGACGCATCCCTGCCCCACTTTCATGCTTGCAATCGTCCATTCATGTTCCCGCTGACTATTAGTTTGGGTAAGGTGAAAAGTACTATCAATCATGCACTTAAACCATCGTCTGCTGCAAGTTGCCACTTGAATAATCCGAGATTCCGAGGTAGTACAGCCTGGTATTGTCCTTTTATACTAACCACCATTTCTGAACGGTCACTTCAGGTTTATTACTCTCTGACTGGAAGAACGGAAGGGTGATTCCACTTCGTAAATGGGGTGACAAACATTATCCCCTTAATTACGCACGAATATTACTAACGAGCATCTCGTGTAAAATCCTTGAGCACACTTATTTCCGCAACTTGCAAGGTTCCTAGAGTCCAACGTGTTTTTTTACTCCTTCACAGCATGGTTTCTGCAAGTCATACCTGCAACAACGCAATCGGCTGCAACGAATTACAGACGATTCCGTTCGCTTTAATAAAATAATATGCCTAGCTGACATTCACACATTTGAGTCAGATTGTAATGCTGTTTATTTCATGGTGCATAAATTGAAAAATATAATTAAATGTACGAAAGTGCAAATTTATGCTAGTTTTTAGACCAAATAGCGTGCTTCCCGCTCCTGTCTATATAAGTAACATAATGTTCCACATAACGTAACATAACATAAGATTAGACAACGTGTTCTCATACAAGTATCTGGGTGTTCACATAAGATCTAACCTCTTTTGGACTGCTCATATCCAATACATCGTTAACAACGCTAACTGCGTGCTAGAATACACTCGCCGCAACTTTTCAAGGCCACTTGTGTCTGTAAAGCTACTTAAAAAAACTTATTACTTATTAGGACAAAACTCGAATATGCTTTTTCGGTTTGGAATCCATGTCAGGCTGATTCGAACTACTTATTTGAAATTGAACGGAATAACTCTGTTCGTCGTATACTATATAATTGCGATCGCACTGCTTTTGTAACTCTAATAATGAAGTCACGCCATAATCTAACATCTTTAGCATACCGGCGCAAATGATTCCGTTTAAGCCTTCTTCATAAGTTACACTATCACTGTGATTTCTGTGAGAAGCTAGACCATGCCCCGATGTACATTTCACATTGACAAAATCACAGTTATAAAGTGACCGTTTCACATTATTGAACTACTACATTTTCTAAATCTCACCTGCCGCGCACATCAAACTATTCTAATCACCTCCCCGTATCCGTTGCAACTATTCAAGACCACTAAACATACTTGAATGCCCTAGCTAACGTCGTGTATAAAACAAATATTCGTTATTTTATATTTCACGTGGTATTTGTGGACTTCTGTGCATGAATCATTATTTGCTTTAGTTTTCTCTCATAGCTAATATTGTATACGTAGGAACTACCTAATGTTTTTGTCTATTATATATTGCCTACTCTCCCTAGTAATGTCGTTGACATTGAGGGTGCTTAATATAAATAAATAAATAAATAAATAAATAAATAAATAAATAAATAAATAAATAAATAAATTTAGGCAACTTTTATATAACGCTCATACGCTCAGTTGGACTCACTTGAATTTAATAATGAGAAGAGTATCATATTACAGCGTCAACAATGTGCAATTTAGCAAATTATTCAAAAAGCAAGCAGAGAGGGCCATTCTTACTCGCATCGCTTTTGGCCCATGCTCATTTCAGTATCCACCAAGTGACGAACGAAGGATTACCACTCGCTTTGCAAACGCATTTGTTTTATTGTTTGTCTTACTGCCGGGTGAAAGAGCAGCCATCCTACTGCTCCTGAAACTACTCCTGAAAGAATAACGTTCTAGTTTAGTCCAGAGCTGCGGCTCGTATCAACAGCCTTCATTTGAATATACAGCTCAGAATGAAAATAATTTGAAGCGCTACCAACCCTCTCAACGTCCGTGGAAATTATTACTCGATCCTTCTTTTCATATGGTTGAGCGGTGACGTGACGTACAAGTCCAGTTCTCCATCCGGGAGAAGCGTCATTATCATCCATTCCCGCCCGAGCCTTAACGAGTTAGCCGCAGGGGAGTAAAAGGAGTGGGAAAAGGGGAAAAAGTCACAGATTAGAAAGCAAAGATAAAAAATTACGAGCAGACACAGAAAAAGGCACGTGTGCAAGAATGAATGAGGACATACTAGATGGCGTTTCCCAATCGAAGCTACTCCGGTGGGTGCTGATACCACGTGCTATGTTCATAGAGTTTCTTTACTCCTTGCGTTTTGAGGCGTGCACGTAATTTTGGCAAAGATTACGGGAAGCTTCCTCACTTGTATGGTGTGGGATTATGTGCTGTGATGGCGATAAATGCGTGACTGCAGATGAAATGCCATGAGCAATAAAGTAGCAAAAATTTGACGTGTGGCCAGGTTGAGAAAAATACTGGTACAATACCAAAGCGTGCTTCACATCCGCATTGTCTTTTCAGTGAAATCATTTTTACGCTACGTCTGTAGAGCAGATGTTCTAGATATGAACGAAAATGAAAAGAAAAGAAATAAAAACGTTTTTCCGCTAGCTCTAGCTCAAAACTTTGAGAATCAATAGGGTGGGTAATACATTTTCTGTTTAACAATAATGCATTCATTATTAGTCTCATCTTGCTCATTCTAATTGTAGTATTCTTTAGAGCGCAATGGCCTTTAGTACGCTTAATAGAACTTTTTCTTGGGAAACTTGGAGGGGCTTACTAAATATTATTTTTGCATTCTAGAATACACATACGACGGTAAGGACAGCCACATACAAAGCGCCAATTACAAGCGGATTTATTGATGCGAGAAACAGAGCATAGGGCAATTTCTCACGTTATGGTTGCCTGCTTTCTTTGTAATGGGACTATGCAGGGTGCCCCACGTAACTTGAGCCAAACTTTAAAAAATATGCACATGTCACGTAGCTGGACAGAACTAAGGTAATGTTATTTGCCGTCGCTTGGAGATACTCTTATTATTTTTACAATACGCCTAATATGGTAATTAGTCTTAATTAATTAATCATCTTCTCAAATATTATAACTAGATTAGAAGTGTCAATGAGAAAATTGTAGAGCGACATGAAAAACCCCGACACAACCTTTCTGTTGCTAAATACGTGCTGCGTAAGAGTGTTTTTCCGAGCGTGAAAGAAGCCCGCGAATACGCGCAAAGTGTCCCGAGCGGCCAATCGCGCGGCAATCTTGCGGGTATTCGCGGCCTTCTTTCACGCTCGGAAAAACACTCTTACGCAGCACGTATTGATCAACATAAAGCTGCATCGGCGGTTTTTCATGTTGTTCAACAATTTTCTCATTGACACTTCTCATCTAGTTATAATATTTAAGATTAGTTAATTAAGGTACATCATCAGATTAGACGTAACGCAAAAAATAAACTGAGTATCTCCAAGCGACGGCAAATATCATTACCTTGGTGCTGTCCAGCTATGTGGCATGTGCATATTTTTTAAAGTTTGGCTCAAGTTACATGAAACGCTGTATGTTAACCGACTGTTAAGTTGGCATGTCATTGTAAGTTTCTTAGCCGTTCTGCTCTGTAAACGAGGAGCATAATAAGTGTGACACCGTATATGATTGACTATAGCATCTGTTCATGAGACAATTAGGAGCCGGCGCTATATCTTCGAGCTATCACCTCTATAATGCCAATGAAAAAATCACATCTATAATCGCAATCAAAATCACAATCTATAATGCCAATTAAATAAAAGGCGCCTGACTGAATTTGAGGGTACGCATGCGTTTAACGCAAAATACAAGTGGGGACGGAACAGTGGGAGATGCTGGATTGCTCAGAAATTCAATTAGAGGCTCTACTATACCTGCCTGAATGTTGTAAGCGGCATCCTTACAGCAAAAATCGACGCCTGATACCAGCACACCGCAAACCTCCAACCACCAGTCCACCTCGGTATACGCAAGGCCTCCCCGCGCAGTGGTTGCACCTACATCTGGCGTATCCGCAGCACGTTACCGCAGCGCACAGACCGTGCAGAAGCGCGCTGCGCCAGCTCATTAGCCGGTGTCTGATTCGGTGCCCGTGGACAGTTTCCATTTGTCACGGCCTATGCAGCGCCACGCCGGGTCGGGCGACGCTTTGTCTTCCACGCGTAAACGCGCATCTCGCAGAAAGATTAACGACGAAGCGCAGTCACACAAACTGCGCAGAAATTGCTCGCCAGAAGAATGCAGAGCACGGGCCGCAAGCTTCTCGCGCTAAACGCAAGCCCAACGCGAGCGCGCGGCCGCGAGCGCTTCGCGCTCTCGCATTTGACGCAAATGTTCCGAGTGTTGGCTAAGCGTGTTTGCGCTACTACTACGTGTGCCTTCGTAGCACCACCACGGTCACGCGATCTCAAGCATTGCGAGGCACATCCGTTTTCCCTAGTTGAGTCTGCTTTCCTGTGCACCATCTCACCCGCGAAAACCGTACAGTGCTGCGAATGCTATAGGGATGACTTAAATCAAAATTAGCGCGGTAGTCTCAAGGCATAGTTCACACATGGGATAAGCTGGCACCTCTTTTCTCGCTAATCATGACAGCCTCAATCCAATACTATTAACAACACGCAAGCATTGTAGATCGGGAGAACAATTCCTTAAGCGAACAACTTTGTGAATGGCTACTTCATGTCTGAGTGTCTCAGGCGTGGTCCAACTTGAGCACAGTTGCATGCTGTTCATGAGGGGGTGCTTAACCACTGGGGTGGAGGTAGTTAACTTACAGTGCTAATGACACCGCAGAGCTAAGGTGATAGTAGCATTTTATTCAGCTAACCATGCCGCCTAGAAAGCAAAATCATCCTCTTTGCTCCAGCCGGTCTAGAGCAATCGCCATTCTATTGTGATGAATCGCTGGGCCTACTGCAAAGAAGAAAGCACGAGAAATCTTTCTATTTGGGAATTAAAAGAGCATATACTCTGCTTGCAGAGGCCAATGTGGACCAATTTCTTTAGACGTGTTAATGGCACACCTCGGAAGGAATTCGCATGTAAACTGCACGGCAGTACAGCAATGTGCGCGCGCATACGATTGCGCGAGTCCTGAAAGTAGTAATGGCAGAGCTCATCTATTGAGATATATTCGAAATGGAGAGACAATCGCCAATTGATGTTTTCGCCTAACCACATTATGTTTCTCAGAACCTCTCGCAGTGAGCTACTACTCTCGTATTCCATTCCATCTGCTGAATGTCATTTGCATGTCCTTGGAATGGTATATTTATGCGCATTTTTTCTTAATCCACCATCATTACCCACAAATGTTCGACTTCCGAAAAAATTATTTAGCAGTCCAAACGGAGAATAATTATGTTAACGTTAACGATTACTGTATTGGGAAGTTTTAATATTGCGAAGGTCCTGAAATATCCGAGAAGTTTTGCCTTTCGTCGCAAAAGCGCTAGACCCGCGCACCCACAGGCACGCACACACACACACACACACACACACACAAACATACATATATATATATATATATATATATATATATATATATATATATATATGTGTGTGTGTGTGTGTGTGTGTGTGTGTGTGTGTGTGTGTTGGTATGGTGACAGCGTATATGTCAAAGCGTACGTTATACCTACAGCGTGCGTATTTGTATCCTGTACACGCCCACGTTTCCCATAATTCACCTTGACCAAGTTATGTGGATGTGATGCTGATAAAGAAAATTATGGCCACTTCGACAAAATTAAACGTAGTGTTTCCAGCGTTGATTCCATCGGCTGAACTGCAGAACCGAAGCGTTAGTATTTCTAAGTAGCTTTGTATATTTTAGCCGTTTTTGTTCATAAAGCTCTTCTAAAAATTGCTTGGCTTAACGTGTGGCTGCTTCAAAATACAATGTAACCGTTTTTATGACGTCACAAGGAGCTAGCATTGAAAATTGAAGGCCGTCTTCAGCTAATGCATCCTTTTCGCTTATCAAGACTGACTCACGGTACGACTCACCTTAAGACTGACTTCCTTGGTGTTCTAGGAGTGTAATTCTTCACTCCAGGTTAACGTTTAACATTCACGTTTAGTGTTTTCTTTATTAGCAAGAAGCGCCATTTTCAATTTCACGTGATACTTTCTTCATGTGTATAGTTCGTTCAGGAGTCACTTTGTTTTTCCTGTTGCATGAGCAAGCGCCGTTCGCACAAGAACATGGATTTGCATGATTTGCGCCCTGAAAATGACGATGACGATTCTCTACAAAATACGGCACAAACCTACTGTGGGGGAATGTGGGATATAGGCCAAGACTCGCGCGGTATTAGTAGAGCAAAAAGAAATAAATTTACAAAAGGAACTAATCATGATGAAAAAAAATAGAAAATGGCATGCGTGATACAGTAGTGAACCTTGTAAAAAAGCGCTGTAAACTGAACTGAAGGAGTTTAGCTATGAGCTTATCTGATAGGCTGGCCGATAGCGTCGTTTTCTTTTTAAAATCCCCGGTGTACCGCACTCGTCATCATTTTCTCGCCTATAATGGACAATTTCGGCCACTTGATGTGTCCCTCTGGGTTTGTGCCGCAACAGCCAATAGATGGCGATCGAACAGCGGAGGGGTTCATACAATGAATGAAAGTTGTGCCCGCAGTATAAAAAAGCAATGTGTGTAGCATTATATAAAAAGAAATTTATTTACTTTGAGCGGCACATACATTCAAGACCTCCTTAAGACGCAGAGTCGCGCTGTGTATGGTCACTTGTGAACAATATTTAATTTCATACCTCAACGGCAATAATGCCAAGACAACAAGAATGTAAAGCTCTGCAGCGGGAAGCACCCAACACTCATACCATACCACGTATGCGCATGTCTCTTCTGCATTTATTTACTTTTTGTTTGTTCTCATCTTGGTTAAAGCGCAGCGCGCAACTCGAACTGTATTTCGATGAACGCACCGAACCGTGCAGCATCGTTGAATTTTTTTTTTGTATTCTTACGCTTAAATTTGTTTATTGCCTAAGATATTTTGGAGTTGTTAAGCTGATAGCGTATGAAGAACGAAACTCTCTTTATGTCCTTCGACGCTCCGTTGCAGGGAGCTCGTTAAACGCTGCGAGTTCTTGAAGAAGCCGCACTTCGAAAATGGTAGTAGCAGTATCGATTGAGTTGCATGCGCGAGATCATACCAGGCGAAGAGAACCGATGTATCCGGTATCCAATCATCTGTTGAATAGCCGAGGTAAACATTGTGGAATCTGTGTACGAAATATTATGCATGTTTTCTTTATTGATCCTCTTTTCGCGTATAAAAAGAGTCTCATTAAGGTTCTTGCTCAATCTCCGGCAATGAGAACATGCTAGAAGCTCCTTGAGATCACCATTTTAATCCATTGATTCTCTCCTTAACTTTTTATTTACTTAATGATGCACAATATTTTGTCCCGACGAGAAGTATGCCGAGACTGGTGAATAAGAAAACGCTGAATTCAGAAACACCTACTTCCAACGTGCCTCCAAATTGACTAAGAAGATACATATTGAACACCGAACACACTGCAATGATCATTAGCGAATGCATGGACGTGTTCGTTGAATTAAATTTTATAGCTTTACGTACCAAAACCACGATTTCATTATGAGGCATGGCATAGCAGGAGACTCCGGATTAATTTCGACCACCAGGGGATCTTTAACGTGCCCCCAATGCACGGGGCACGGGTGTACTAGAGCGCAGTTCTTAGGCGCCCTTTTCCTGCGGCGAGCGTCGGCGTCGTCCCTCGTAAGCGAGTGAACGATCACACTGAAAGAATAAAGAGAATACGCAGAGCAGCGGGAGATGAAAAAGCAGGAGCAGGCTGCAGCGGAACCATGAGGCGGAAAGCGGAGGAGGAGGGTATGGCGAAAGCTTGAGAAGAAAAGCGCAGTTCCGCGCTAGACAGATTGTCCGCGCCAGGCAGTCTATCGCGAGATGAAAACACGTATAGAGCGGCGCTCAAATTTCGCATTAAGGATTACCGTAATCATCGGTGAATGCTTTGCATTTTGCCGCATCGAAATGCACGCAATAATTTGCAGTTATAGGGAAATGACCGTTGCAACAGAACATTGGTCACGCTCCTCTAGTTCCTCGAAATAAAGTTTCGTTTAACATTCTCCTCAGGTACTCACCACTACACCTGAGCTGTTATCGTCTGTCTCTACAAATAAAACAAAACAAGAACACCGAAAATTGAGGGGGCCGCATCCACAAAAAGTTCTGACGCTAGAATTGTTCATAACAGCAAATTTCACCTATCCTGAAGCAGGACATAATATTAGAGAAGGCGACACGTCAGCAAAGAACAGTTACGAACAGAAAAAGAAGCTTTGTGAATTTGGCCTCAGCTTCGTTGAGCCAGTACTTCATACGACGTAACATAGTGACTCACGGTGCTTTGCGTAGAGAAAACGTGAAGCGTGTAGGAGCAGCCACTGCGTCGTGCGGCATCGCTGTATCCACGAGTCGTTGACCTCGGCAGCCTGTCAGGTGGCTTCGACATTCAGCGAGGCACTCTCCATTTCTTTCGCGTGCGTCTATTCACTGTTTTCAACGTGCATTATTTTATTTACAAGTTGTTTCCTTCATCCCTTGCCAAAACTTTAGGACAGCGCGAATATTGGAGGAGCTCGCTCGTGTAAATGTTCGTCCAGGCTGCATGGCTGCGATGACGGCACGGAACGTGATTCGATTCCTTAGTAGGAGCTTCTTCCAAGCGACCCTCCGTCCCCGCTATGGTGCAGCAAAGGCGGCAAAGGCGGCCTCTCCTTCCTCATCCTTCCCTTTTCCCGCTACTGCACGTCGCAGGAAGTACGAGGCTCTTGCAGCCCTTTCTTTTTAATGGCATTTCCTCACCCTCTACTGTGTCTCCTTCCCTGCATTCGTATCGAGAGCCAATAGTCTACCTTTCCTCTTAAGGGACCGTATTCCCCTTCTTTCTTCCGTAAATTTTCCTGTGTGCAAGCCCGTCTTGCTGAAAAGAAAGTCGCCCAATCTCCCCCTCTCTCTCTGTCTTGGTAACAGAGAGAAGGAAGGGAACGCCATCCAAATCGTCCTGAGAGCTTTCTTAGCCACGCTCTGACTTTCCCTGCGGCTCTCGTGGCAGGGCGGTCGCTATAGGTACGCTGCTCATCACCGAGGCAAAATTTTCGCTTCCGTCGTAATAATGCTTGCGCTTGCCTAGTTCCTCCGCACCGAAGCGTTTTCTCTTTTGCCCGGACGCAAAACGGCGCCGCTAAAACTCGCGCACCATGCGTCGAAATGGTCGCGTACGCGTGTGGACGGTCGTAACCGCGGATCGAGCTGGGTGTGCCGCGGATCCTCTCGAGAGCCGGGGAGACAAGTCGGGCGTGGTCAGAATTCCGAGCTCCTCTTTTAATCTTTCCCTGAGAAGCTCGATGCTTAGAGGACGTAAGAACGGAAACGAAAAGCCTAGTGTACGCTAAATATCATTGATCGCCCTACGAGTCGTAAGTTACGACATCGCGTTCGGGAGGATGTCGTGTAGTTAGTCGACTCTTTTTGCGTTTGTCAAATATGCGATTTAGTAGACATAGCCATTTTTCTGAAAAGCTTTGGAGGCTCACAAAGAAAAGGGACCCATGTGTGTTGCAACAAAAATGCATGCAATAAAAAATTTTCCGTAGTTATTCTCAAAAAGTTTAGATGTTTGAGAATGTCAAGTTTTAGGAAAACTGGAATCATGTGCTTATTGCTTTTGTAGTAAACAACGCCAAGAATTCTCTTTTCTGACGCTAAAGCCAACTGCAAAAAAAAAGAAACTTTATTATAGCTAAATTTGTTTTAAAGGAGTATTATATGCCACTGAACCACTCTTGTCAATACCGCAGAACTGGTGTTTGCAAAGTTTTTTTTAGCAATCTTTCAACAGCACCCAAGCAGACGACCTGGTGGTTGTCCCGAGTGGAGCCACGGGGGCTTCCTTATCTCGTTGGTCATGCCGAGAAACCACGTGCTCTAGGTGATACGTCACTTCCGGCGAGTTGTAATGGCGGTGTTGTTAAAGCGAAGCTTTCCTTACCTCTTCCCTCAGCTTTTGTCAGGCGGAAAACAGACGCAGGCTGTGCGGACGCAAAGCACCATAGTATTAAAGCACCGCAGCGCCTAGACGACACTACGGAAGCGGCCAGCCACCAAAGGAACACTTCTGTGCCCGCCGCGGTAGCTTTGTGGCTACGGCCTCGCGAGAGGCCGCGGGTTCGCTCCCGATTCCGGCAGCCGCACTTCAACGAAAGGGAAATGCAGAACTGCTCATGCACTTTGACTTAGGTGCACGGTAAAAAATCCTAGTTGGTGAAAATTAGTGTGGACTCCCCCACAACTACGTACCTTATAATCAGATAGTGGGTTTGGCATATGAAGCCCCATAATTTAATTTAAACTTAACACTTTTTCGATAATGCGATATGCCTAGTGAGGCAATGGCAGTGCTAAGTTTCTCACAGGCTATGGACGATGACGCACAACAACACCTCAAGCAAACACGTCTCACTGTGGGCTATGTGTACTACGTGGACAAACATCAGCGGTGCACGCAAGGTTACGTTAAGCATCAACTCACCACTATCGTATAGCACTAAACGCGGAAGAACTTAACAATTCGCCGTAAACATGGCCGCCAATTATGGTCAACTGACACATACAGAGCAGAAAGCTTTGCTTACATCGATTCCCAAAGTGCGGGGGATCCGTGTAATTTTTACAACGAAAGCTGTATATGACTAACCTTTCGTAGTTTTTTCGGTGTCCATCAACAGAAAAAAAATCATCATGTGGGCCGATCCTGCTGATCGTACAGAAAGGGTCCAAGCTCAATAGCACATGCCCCTGTGGGCTTGGGAACCTGTAACGCGTTCTTGAACTATTTTCTTTCTCTTAGCATGGCAACCATGTTAACCTAGCGTGGACATTTTGGGCATCTTAAACGACCCGCAACGCACTTGTAGGTTTTCTGGCTACAAACATTTGACCACAAACATAAACGTACACGTGTAAACTGCTGTCTTATGAAATGGTCTGGATATTGTAAGCGGCTGTGGGATGACTCATTGGGACTGCAATGATACCACGCTATGTACTGTCTGTGTCTGTTGTGTCCTGTACAATGCTTTTCCTTCATATTAGGCAGTGAAAATGCAAACGTATGCGAACAATTAAGACGAATAAGACATTACTGTCGTGAGCCCTTGGCATCATCACGATACGATGCAACGTCCGTGATGGTTCTGTTCTATTTCACCCTTACTGGGAATACTACTGCGTTTCGTAAGAGAAAGTAAAATGAAAAAAAAAAAAAAAAAGATGGCCACCATTCCACTCTGTGAAGATGGAATGGCAGCGAAAGCTGACCACAGTCAAAGCCCTCAAACGAAAAGCAAAGTGCTTTCGCTGCCATTCCATCGTCACAGAGTGGAACATCCTTTTTTTTCAATATCGGCATAAAGAAGGCCTATTTTGGCGAGGTTTTTCTGACGCTCCCGCCCATATTTCAAACGTAAAAATTCTCAATGAGGCTCCTCTTTATCTACACTATCCGAAACGAGGCTTATTGCGCAGCCCAAATTTCGGTGCAGTTGGCCTTAAAAGCATGCCTCAGAAACTAACTAGAATTGTACCATGTCCGTAAGCGCTGCAGCAAGCATGTGTAAGTATTGTAATATATTGTATATAAGGGGGGGGGGGAGGGTTCGGTGGCCTTTTTCTGCCGAATTATTACTGTTGCCAAGTTATCCAACCCGACTACAGCATCACAAGCTTTGTTAAACGTTGTCACCGATTTTTACAGAAAAGAAGCCTTGTCTAACCAGATTTCGGGCCGGAAGCAAATAGCGTGCTATATTAACGAATGTTGCAAGCGCAAGCGAGTAGTCAGGTATGACACTTACAGGGGCAAGTGTATAAGTATATATATAGGTCACGGACTTTACCCGTCATTTAAGATTCGGCAACCGACGACTGTGCTCGCTGCTATCGTTGTAATTTGAGTGTTGCTTCCCTTTCTTGGCACAAGTTACCCAGAGAAAGAGTAAGATCCCTAACTCACAGTTTCGACTGTGTTCATTTTTTTACCACCCCTACTGCATGATAATAACAAAATGTACCTTGACAGTCCTTTTATTTCACGCACTCTGTTATGATTCTTGACGCTCCATTGAACTTGTGGACGCAAAGATAATTGCATGGCTAAACTGCAATAGGATCTAAACGCCCGCAGGTGGCGTCAGCTGCGCTTCATCATCGTTTCTACAGAGCATGACCAAATATCGTAAATCCTATGTATTCTCGCATATACACAACTAAATTCACCCCTCCTCTCTCATGTGATAATAAGACAAAGGGATTCTGCGCTGAAGAGATAAAGCTTCACACTCTTCAAAATGCGGCCGCAGCTTACCAAGGAAGTATTCGGACAGAATGTCCCAGGATTCGCATTAGGCAATGGAACACGGCTTCAAAAAAGAAAAAAGAAAGAGAAGAATGGCTGGTACGACACAGTGTTTTGAACAGATTTGCTTACAGTTGGTTTCAGAGTTTGGGTCTTGGAACGAGAGGATCCTGTCGTGCAGCGAACACTCGCTTCCCATCAATCTGCTTCTCTCCAAAGGTGGTGAAAGGGAATCTTGTTGGTTTTACGCAGTCGTAGCTTGTAACACATTATCACTAACAAGCCGCAAGGTTTCTCTATTTGCGCCAGAGGTCATGATGAGAGAGTGCGGCTGAACTTGCCGGAAATCGTGGTAGTTTACATACGCCGCTAAGGATACTCACAGGGCTGCCGTCGGAGTAAATGAAGACGGAGCGGCCTGCATGGCCCGAAACGACGGGCGGGCGCTAATTGAAACAAATGGGGAGTTACGCTAATGTGCGAGGCTGAGACGAAACGGCACCGCCTTTATTAATGAGCCGGAGCCAAGCCAGGTGTCTATCCGGCGCGCGAAGGAACTCGGGAGGATTGCCTGCCATTCGTGTGTCGGGATAACCCGTAGAGCACGGACGTCTGATCCGGGGTACATTTGTCGTCCCGGTGCGCTGTGTTTTAGCAACCGCTGCTTCACTGAACTGATCAGGTCGGCCTTCTGCGTAACGGTAGGGCGCCTTGTATTATTGCCACGCGCTTACGTCCACAATACCATGCATGCCGCGACATAAATACTGATATTTAATCCCACGGTTAACTTTTGTACTTTAGCAAGCAAGCATAAGGGCAACAGATGACTTCAGTCAACCAAGAGAATAGGCCGGCTTCAGGACGGGATACTCTGCAATGGATCACATCCATGTCATCAATCAGGTAATCGAAAAATCTGCAGAGTACAATAAACTTCTCTATATGGATTTCATAGGTTATGAAAAAGCATTTGATTCAGTAGAAATACCAGCAGTCATAGAGGTGTTGGGTATTCAAGGAGTACAGGAGGCATACGTGTATATCTTGGAAAATATCTACAAAGATTCCACAGCTACCTTGATTTTCCACAAGAAAAGTAAAAATGTACCCATAAAGAAAGGGGTCAGGCAAGAAGACGCAATCTCTCCAATGCTATTCACAGCATGGTTGGAAAAAGTATTGAAGCTGTTAATCTGCGAAATCTTAGGAACGAGGATCAACAGTAAATATGTCAGCTACACCTTCAGTTACACATGACTTTGTCCTGTTCAGCAACACTGGGGACGAATTGCAACAAATGATGGAGGACCTTAACAGGGAAAGCGTAAGAGTCGGGTTGAAGATTAATATGCAGACGACTAAGACAATGCTCTATAGCCTGGCAAGGTAACAAGAGTTCAGGATCGCCAGTCAGCCTCCAGAGTCTGTGAAGGCGTACTTTACCTAGGTAAATTACTTACAGGAAATCCGCATCATGATAATTAAATTAGCCGAAGAATAAAGATGGCTTGGTGTGCATACGACTGATATCGCCAGATCCTAACTGGAAGCTTACCACTATCATTAAAAAGAAAGGTGTACAATCAATGCATTCTACCGGTGCTAACAAATGGGGCAGAAACTTGGAAGTTGACAAAGAAGCTCGACAACAAGTTAAGGACCGCGCAAAGAGCGATGGAACCAATAATATTAGGCGTAACATTAAGAGACAAGAAGAGAGCGGTGTGGATCAGAGAGCAAACGGGGATAGACGATATTCTAATTGAGACTAAGAGAAAAATGAAGCTGGGCAGGCCATGTAATACGCAGGATAGATAACCGATGGACCATTAGAGACAGAAAGGGTGCCAAGAGAACGGAAGGGCAGTCGAGGAAGGCAGAAAACTATCAAGGCAGAAAACTAGTTGGGGTGATGAAATTAGGAAATTCGCAGGCGCAAGCTGGAATGGGTTGGCGCAGGATAGGGGTAATTTGAGATCGCAGGGAGAGGCCTTCGTCTTGCAGTCGACATAAAATAGGCTGATAATCATGAATCGGGTAAGATTGTAAAACAAGAACCAACCCTGCGGGATGGTGGCACGACGCCGCTGCACACGCAAGTCGTATCTTCGCGTTTGCCTTCTGCAGTGTTTACAGTAATAGTACAGATTGTGCGTTTATATGGTCATTTCTTCACGGATATGAACTTGAGATGGTGAACGAGAACCAGCTCGGTTTGTAATAAACTTAGTTATCCCGCATGATTCTTCGTTTTACACTTCATGGTAATTTCTCTCGCTTCGCCTAAGCCTGCACTTAACTTCCACTCCGTATACTTAGAAAACCACCATGCCGAGATAATGGCGAAGAACGTGCTCAAAACCGCGAACGCGTACATTACAGATGCGCTCAATATTCTTAAGTGCCCGCTGTTTTACAGCAGTTTCCAGGACTCGGGGGGGAGCAAGAATCCTTGTGTCGCTGGGCCTGGTAACTGTTTCGAAAAAAAAAAGAACACATAGTCGATTGGGCGATATCGGGCATAATACTTCGGCGTTGATTCCCAAACCGATACTTCATTGTAGTAAAGATCTACATTGTTTAAACATATGCAAAAACGAGTGCATGGGAAAAACATGAGAACTCTTACATATTCACTTGTCATTTGCTGCAACTGTTTCTATGTAGAATTTACAATGGCCTTTGAAATTTGGATATTGGTATGATACATTAAAGATTATAACTCAAATGATATTGCTCAACAAAAAAACGACACGGACGTAAGAGAGGACGACACACCAAGCGCACCAAGAGCAATATCATTTGAGTAATGGATTACCAACTTGCCCGGAATGCTGCTCTCATAAAGATTATAAATCAAAGCGACTAAATTTCCTTGCTTGTGGTATGCAGCGCAACAGTGGACCGAACGCAACTGCTGTAGATCACCGCACAAAGCGTTGAAGCTTTTAATAGATCCATCCATCCATCCATCCATCTGGCCGGCGGGCCGGCCGGCCTGCCGTCCGTCCGTCCGCCCATCGATCCTCTTACGCCGACTCAGTGGTCCAAGTTGCCTACCAGCTTGGGCCACTAGAAATGTGCTCCTGTTTGTGATGTCGTCGGGGTGGTTCCATTGTCATCATTCCAGCTTCGTGATCTGACTCTCGTCATGCCGTCGTCGTCACGCGTTCAATCATAACCTAGTCGCGTACGTTGTCCAATAGCTTGGACCAGTAGGTATCGGCTCACGGTAATGATGCCGTCGTGATCATTGCATCGCTGTCATTCCAGTTTTGTCATCCGAAGCTCGTGATGCCGTCGTCATTAAGCCATCATCGTCATACAGCCGTCATGCATTCGTTGTCACGCTGGTCGTTCAGTCATCGTCATTCCGGCTTCGTGATCTAACTCTCGCCATGCTGTCGTCGTGACGCGTTCCACTCTAACCCAGTGGTGCAAAGTGTCTGACAGCTTGGGTTGCTGGGTATGTTCGGGGTCGTGGTGCCGTCGTGACCATGACATTGTTGTGAGTCCAGCTTTGTAACATCCGACTCGCGTCATGCCATCATGATCACGCCATCATTGTCACACAATCGTTGTCATGCCGCCGTCATCACGCCGACGTTTTATCATTGTCATCACCACAATAAGGTAGTGAGCCTTATTATCCATTATCGCCATGCTGTCGTCATCATACCACCTTTGTCGTTACATCGACGTCATACCAACTTCGTTGTTCCATCGAATTCAATTTCACTTCGTCATTGTAATCATATTATTGTAATTAAATCGTGCTTATGCCAACCTTATCATGCCGTTTTCAATCGCTATCATGTTTTCATTGCCAGACATTTGTCGTGATGTAGTCGTGGTAGTGCGATCATCTTCACCTTATCCGACTCTCGTCACGCGGTCGTCGTCATACCATCGTCTTCATATAGGTTTCATGATACAGTTATCGTCACGTTATTCTCATCATACACTCGTCGTCATGCCATTCTCCTCATGCTGCTGCTATTCCATCGCCGTCACTCCATCGTGGTCACACATTCGCCTTCGTGCATTCGTCTTCATGCTGTGGTCGGGATGCCGTCATGATCGTTCTATCGTCGTCACTGTAATTTTGACATCTGACTCTCCTAATGCCGTCGTCGTAATACCGTTGTCATCATACCATCTACGTCATGCTGTCTTTTCACCATCGTCACCACTTCAGTGCCATCATCCCATTGTAATCATCTCCTCGTCGCCATACCACGTTTGTCCATCTATCGACGTCATTTCTTGTTCGTTATTCTATGATGATCATGCTGTCGTCAATGAATCGGGATTATGCCGCCATTGTCATGCCATCGTCATCATTGCGTCATCGTCACACATACGCTATCGTCCATCCGCTGGCACACCGTCGTCGTCATGTGACATTGGTCGTGCTACCGTCGTCATTCCCGATTCTTCACCCGGTTATTGCCATACCGGCGTCGTCCCGAAATCGTTTTCGTAAGCAGTCATCATCTCATTCTCAATATGTCGTCATCGTCGTCACGTTGTCGTCAATATACCATCGTCATATCAAAGAATCGACACCTCATTGTCGTCGTGCCGTCGTTGTTATACACCTTTGTCGTTCCGTCGATACCATTCCTTCTTAGTCATTTTATGCTCACTGCGTCGGCGTCATATAGTCGTCGTCGTGCCTTCACGCTCATGGTTGACCATTGCAAGCGAGTGTCATAGCAAATAGGGACGATATCGGAGTATGCGGCAGATAGGCGAATGAACGAACGTCTAAGAATTACCACTACACGGGTTAAATACACGCGGCTTCAGGAATAAGGCGACTTCAGGAGTGGCGCGAACGCTTGGCGCCTCTTCCGGCACCCACTGGTTTCGGAGGAGACCAGGACCACCCAGGGGCACAAGATTCGCAGAGTCGTACGCGACTTTGGGGGCACGCCAGACGACTCTCTCGGGGCCATGCGTGAGCGTTACTTCAGAGCGGGCGAAAGGTTCCAGCACTCTGTGTACGACGGAGACAAAACAGAGAAGCAAGACGCGGAGTTTAGAGAAGCGGAAATCAGGGCGGTCTTGCGCTGTTTCAACACGAGGTCAGCGCACGGCACGGATCGGGCGACCAACAAGATGCTTCGAAACATGGACGACGAGTTGGCCGCGCGACTTAGGGCCTACGTTAACGGGTACTGGCACGAGGGCTCTCTCCCCAACGATTTGAAAAGGGCCTGCGTGGTCATGATTCCCAAACAAGGTAAGCAGGTGATGATCGGTAACGTAAGACCGATCTCGCTCACGTCCTGCGTGGGTGAAGTCATGGAACATGCGGTCTCGACTCGCGTGAATGATTATCTCGAAGGCGGCGACGCCTTCCCGCACACGATGCTGGGATTCCGTCGTGACCTCTGCACACAGGACGTGATGCTGCAGCTCAAACACCAGATCGTAGACGATACTTCCAGTTCCACCACGGCGATTCTCGGCCTGGATCTCAAAAAGGCTTTTGACAACGTCCAGCATGCGGCGATTCTCGACCGCGCCTGATCGCTGTGACCAGGCCGAAGAACGTACCACTGTGTACGCGATATCCTCACAGGCGCGAGCATCATCGTCGGCAACGCGGATCGCCGGAATTCGTGACGGGCCCAACAGGCATGTCGCAGGGTCCGTCGTGTCGCCCATGCTGTTTAATCTTGCCCTTCTCGGGCTCCCCGAGAAACTAGCAGAAATAGAGGGGTTGCATCACAGCAACTACGTGGACGACATCACCCTCTGGGTTCCTGGAGGGTGCCGCAGCAGACGAGCGAGCGACCTTCAAAGGAATTTTGGCAACAGCGACGAGGCGGTGTACGCGGACGCCGTGCGATACGGAGAGGGAAGGCGCGCTCACGCGATCGCGGTGGTGAACCGCACGGGCAAATGCATCGCGAGTGCCACGGTGTGCACGTGCGGCACGGAAGTGGCCGAAGAGGCCACGATAGCCCTTGCACTAGTAGTGCCGCCGGACGCCGCAATGGTGATCAGGGACTCGCAGGCGACCGTCCGCGGCTTCGCGCGCGGACGCGTATCGCAGGAAATGGCCCGCATACTTCAAACTCGCTATGGCTGCGGGGACGGTGGTGAGCCTCGAAAAACGACGGCTTTGACGTCCTCGCATTCCAAACGAAAAACGCGACGGTCTTCCTGCTGTGGACCCCGGCCGACACCGTCGTCGCGCTCGCGAGCAACGAGGCAGCCCATGCCGCAGCTCGAAGTCTCACTCACCAAACCGCGGCCGATTCGGTGGCCTCCTCCGCCCCCGATAGCGGGGCGACGGCGACGGCGGGGGAGGATGTAACATCAGCAAAACAATAGCAACAACAACCGGAATGGTCGTGGGGCGATCGGCTGATCACATTCAGGGACATCATCCAGCACCACACACTAAACAGGTGCAAATACGAGCCACCATACGACAAGTTAAGCAAGACAGGGGCCGTAACTTCGGAGATTAGTGCAAACGTACACCTACCCCAGCCCGGCGATCCTACGCCACTGTTACCCGAACCTATACCCAAGGGACGCGTGTAAAGCGTGCGGAAACACAGTCACGCTGTGACATATGCTTTGGGAACGCTCATGTTAAGGCGGATGTTAGACAGGGGGAAACTTGGGGCTTAATCGTCGCCGCCGTGGATCGCCTCCGTCGGCGTCGCTGCCGCTAGGAGGAGGCATTCACCAGCGATGAGCTGGCCGACCAGCTTCGGGCCTTTCAGCAAACCGAAGATGCCGCCTGGGTCCAAGGACTTCGAGCCGTCATCTGCGCCACCACCACCGCCATCATCATCGATGGAGGGTGGGACGGGACAGGGGTTAATCACTTTTTACCCCGTCTCGCCCTGAAGGAGAACTGCCGGGCCAGTTTTCAATAAAGTTTATTCTCGCTTCAGTAATACGGTCTGTCGCTACATTGCCTGACTGCTATTCGCATTACCGTAGACAGTCATGGTGACATGAATTCTGCCGTAATTGTTCGCTTATGAATGCAAGTCAGTCATCGAATATCTGATACATTCTTGCGCAAAACGTATACGTTGAACTAGCAGATAAAAAGAAAGGAGAAAAGTTATTGCGAGTGGAGTTAAAATTGTGCGCGGAGCGCTTCAGTCCAAGACAGTCCTTACAGTCGCTGGCTAGTTCGTGTATAGAAAAGGCCCATAACAGGATTAACAAATTTGTCTTGAATTACGGGGTTTTACGTTCCAAAAGCACTTTCTGATTATAAGGCACGCCGTAGTGGAGGACTCCGGAAATTTAGGCCACATGACGTTCTTTAACGTGCACCTAAATTTAGGTACACGGGTGTATTTCGCATTTCGTCCCCATCGAAATGCGGCTGCCATTGCCGGGATTCGATCCCGCGACCTCGTGCTTAGCAGCAAAACACCATAGCCAACTTTGTGTTCAAGCCTCACGGCGGTTGTGCTGGTGCTCTGGTAGACGGCCTTCGGAGATGACTATCTGTGATGCGCGCTAAAGCTTTGTGTGACCACTAAAAAAATTATGCGTGCAAATAATTGCTAGGCACTTATGATTCATGAAGTATGGTCCATGTATGCTTCTTTGACATGTCACAAATGGTCTCTACCTATTCCAGGAAAATGAACAACAAAAATAATACTATATGTTCTATTTGTATTACACGCAATCGCTAGTAGTTGTAGATCAAGGACCATTTAACTTTACGCACAGCTGCGGAGGGAGCTACGTATAAAATGGAAGAAGCAGAAATTAAAAAACTGCAGTTGTGAAAGCATAAAGCCATCATGCGAGCGATCGAGCACGTGTTCTTGAAGCTCAACTTCCTCTCCCGCTGCGTAAAACTTATGTAGCTTTGCACTGCCAATTTTCGAATGCTCGCAACAATGTTGCGGCACTAACAGTAATAGAAGCCAGGATAAAAAAGTCCTTATGTTCTCCCTCATTTTCATCGTATTATATTTGGCTATACTATAATTGATGGACTGGACGAGTTGGTAGTTATTCATGGTAAAACTGCAGCGTGCACAAAGAACGAAGGACACAGGTAGTTAACGCGCTTGTTTGTAAATTACGTCTGTCCTTTATTCTTTGTGCGTGCTGAGTTTTTACCATGGTTGCTATTGGCAGTTCCATTGCTGCCATTTGCCAAAGATACGGGACTGCGCTAATAAGCTGCCCCCGACACATACAATCGAGTGGTCTAGGAGTAATGTTTGCGTGTTTTTTTTTTGTTTAACTACGTAGCCATAACGAGAACAATTATTGTAAAACCTAAGTACTAAAACCACTACAGTAAGGGTTGAAAAAAGTACTGTCTTTTATTTACAATAATGACTAAAGAAGACTTCTTCCGACTTGAGGTCATCTACGAGGCTGCTTTGTCGTCTCAAACTTAGCCTTTACTTTATTCCGTTCGTCGCGAGAATCGTCGCCAGTTCGGCAAATAAAACCGAAAGAAAAGATAACTGTAACGGAAAGTGGCCTTTTGTGTTTGTAAATTTGCGAAGAAAGATGGTGATTGGGCAGGCGTCTTCGTTGGTCGACATGGCCTTTTGTTGAATTCATTCACTCTTCGATACTTTTCATAAAGGGCAGTGCTATTGCGGGGCCTCACAAGGGGTACGTCAGTTCACTCTGCAGCCTTAATGACGATCGCTGAATCGCTTTGGACCCCGAACTCGCGACAGAAATGGACCCGACCAACACTCGGAGGAGACAGACGCCGTTTGGGTGGCAGCGCCAACCATCTCCTTGCTTGTTCGCACTATTTCGGGGTCCGCGCCTTTTCTGCCGTCATTCGCTGCGAGATCGCTCCGCGCGCTGGCGGCGTGTGTCCCGCGGCGTACGTAATTGCTTTCCGGGCGGCGCGCTCCGAGTGATACAAATTGGTTGCAGGTTCTTAAAGGTCTATTCAGAGACATTCTGCTGCTCCTGCCCCCGCCCTCTCTGCTGTATTTTTTGTTGGTGCCTTCGTACAGAGAAAGGTTAGCTCTCCGGTCTCCGAATGAATCCTATCGAAAAGATGTACGATGAATAACCACTGAAACTTATGTGCGAGCGAGCGAACGAACGAACGAACGAACGAACGAACGAACGAACGAACGAACGAACGAACGAACGAACGAACGAACGAACGAACGAACGAACGAACGAACGAACGAACGAACGAACGAACGAACGAACGAACGAACGAACGAACGAACGAGCGAACGAGCGAACGAGCGAACGAACGAACGAACGAACGAACGAACGAACGAACGAACGAACGAACGAACGAGCGAACGAACGAACGAACGAACGAACGAACGAACGAGCGAGCGAACGAGCGAACGAACGAACGAACGAACGAACGAACGAACGAACGAACGAACGAACGAACGAACGAACGAACGAACGAACGAACGAACTAACTAACTAACTAACTAACTAACTAACTAACTGAACTCCATTATTATTTGAGCAATATTGAGCAACGAAACAGCGTTGTCAGAAAACATGCTAGCGCAGGGTAATCTGAGGCAAACCAGTGAAGTGGGAACACGTAAGACCAAGTGGTGGCTTAAAGAGTAAATGGCTAAGCACTACTTCACAGTAACACTATAGCACATCTTTTGTTATTGCTAATCATTCCGCGCCATCGGTCCAACTGGCCTTTTACTAACGATTCTAACGCCTTAAGACCTTTGACAATTCAGCCGCTGACTAAATGTCGTTAATTATAGAATTTGCAATTTTGCATAATTTTCTAGAGATGTGTTTTATGTGAACGTGATTGGCATGCTCGAAGATGGGTAGATCATGCTAAGCGTGAGGTATGTGACAGAAAAATATTCAGCACAACTTATTTCCTCCTTGGCGCATATGTTCAAAAAGAACACTTAATCTCGACGTCAACTACAGCGCATTAAGTATACCTTTATTTCTCTATGCATTCGACTTGTACAACGGGAGAAGTGTGCCACTCACTTGCGTGTTCTTGCAGTGTTACCTTGGATTTGTCGTTAACGCGCTGGGGTGTTGATGTCCGCGCAGCTATTTGAAATCGTGGTGCTTACAAATACACTAAAAACACATTTGTGTCCAAGGAATTTGCGAAGCTTGCCTGAAAGCCTTGGTCACCTTGCTACTGTGTAAATAAAAACGAAACGCAAGTGCTGTGGGCTAATTGAACGAACTGCAAAATGTGTATTCTCTAGATTCTCCTATATGCGATGTCCACCTGCAGGTGGTGCGCAGTTCCGGGAGCACTTATCCATTGCGAGACCATGGTAGCAAAGTAGTATGCTGGTCAACGTAATGAAGATTGCTATGAAAAGTCGAGCTAGGAACACAACGCGGGGCTTTTTATTGTATCTTTTTATGTAAGAGCGAAAAGAACGAACATGGACGCGAAATTAAGGGACAACACACGCACTGCGTATCAACTGAAAATGTTTTCTTCACGATGTATGCTTTGCTCTTTGTCTTTCGCATTTCACGTTGTGTTCTCGAGAATAGGGGCTAAATCGCAGTTGGTAACTCAAACAAATCGCTGAATAACTGTTTCGCATAGTGGCTTTGAGAGTTGCTTTGTAATGTCACACGCCGTGGTGGCGCAGTGGCTTTGGCGTTGCGCTGCTAGGCCCGAAGACGTGGAATGAAATTCGGGCACGGCGGCCGCATTTAAATGGGGGTGAAATGCAAAAACTCCCGTGTACCGTTCATTGGGGGGCCTGGGAAAGGATCACAAGGGGTTTAAATTAATCCATAGTTCCGCACTACGGCATGCCTCATAACGATACCATGGTTTTGGTACTTAAATTCCTTTTTTTTAATGTCGTGGTGTTGCTTTGACTGGTAAGTGATAACTTTGTTGTGCGTGCATCAATTGTTATTCTGCTCTTTCTCCAGCAATATTAAGTGCAAGTGTACACAAAATAATATATGTAATCTAGTACAAGTTCAAGAGCCATGGAGCACCCTGCGCAGTAGTTGTGCGCTAACATCTCCTTCTATCCCTTTAAAAAAAATCAGTGTTTAGAGTTCCCGCAATAATTCGAATAGTGCTGGGAAACAGTCTAACCAACAGGGACACTCACACACATAATGTGGGAATGCACCTAGCTCCCGTTTTCTCATCCCCCCGTCAGCAGCGAGACTGACTGGACAGCCTGGTTCAGTTCCGGGGACGTCGACCGACAGCTTGAACTGGTGGACTGGGCGGAGAAGGCCAAGCAGGCCCAGGGCCTTACTTCAGCCCGATCCCTCAGCCACCCTCACCCCTTTCCCCTTCCTCCTTTCAATAAAGTTAGCACCACCACCACCAGCCTAACCAAATTAATCATGCCCTGACCTATCTTAGCTAGCTCATTATCAACCCACCATTAGAACAAAGTGGCTGTACTATAAGCAACGGATGTGGTCGCTGGCCAGTCATACGCAACTACGCTGAAACACTTGTTCCTGTTTCATGTCGCTTGTATCTTGACGAATGTGCACTGTTCTGCTCACGAAGAAACAGAACCTTCAGCTAGTACCGCCACTCATGAGAATAAGTTTTTAACAGAAACAATTTGAATAGGTTAAAACACCAGTTTAGTTGGTACGGTTGCAGGTAAATATCAAGAATTCCTCATGAGTGCATCAGAAATCAATATAACCAAAGCACTTGAAGTAAGAAAGAAAACAAACAAATGTTTTAAGTTCGCCAGTTTATCAGATCTTCCTTTAATAAACATAATAATTCCATATAAACAGTGCAAATAATTTCAGTCAATAGTTACAACAATATCATGATATAAGATAATGAACGTAGCAAAATCATATTGACAACCATACAAAAAAAAAAAAAAAAAAAGAAAAGAGCACGCTGATTGCAACAATATGGAGAAAACAGGCTCGTCTGTTTTCTTCGTGTGGTCGTAACAAAAGAATGAAGCCCCTTCAGTTCCCTTATTGTTCTCGCTCAGCACAATGTGGTCCACGAAGCGTGGCTGAAATATTACTTTGCTGAAAACATGTGACGCCGTATACATGCCATATGGATTTGATTGAGCGAAGTAAAATTTTCACGGTTAATCTCGGGTACTTTAGAAATGCCTATTTATGTACTGATTGATTGACTGTATGGTTGATTGGAAATGTTGGCAGCATGTAAAGTATGTCACCTACTTTTCTTCAATGTTAAAGTGGTAAATAAATGAATGCTGATCACATGTCAAGTGAAACATTTCAGCTATTTAGGTGGCATAACTAGCTATTTGGTTATTCATGTATTGTTCACCTCTTTTTTAGTCCTTTCTTGCATGACGCTTAGGTACATGGCACACAGTAGAAGCAAAAGATGGAAAAACTTACCCTCCTACGAGGAGCTTGATGACGAAAGTCGAGCAGTTATCCTTGCACTTGATTTAAGTATCCCAAATGAGAATACCGTCTTTTCAACACGTATCCGCGCCAGGTTCTCTTTGCTAAGGTTCGGGAATAATGGCTTTAATGACCTCTAAGCAACGCACTCAGCCTTGAAGTCCCGCTAGACAGTCTCACTGAAGTCCAAATGTCCACAAGAATCCCGCGAAACGGTATCAACTGGCACCTTGTCACATTAGCCGGCTGGTGATCAGACGACAACAGACTCTATCATTTGCCACAAGAGCGCGAGGAGGCACTCGCTGTTCACACAGTTCTGGAGAGCCACCGATCTACTTGGATGCTTGAGGGCTTACACGTACCGATGCACGTGACCAAGCTTTTTTCTTGCTGCAAACAGAAGGAGAAGTTGCGTGTGAACTAGCGTAAGGACAGTTCCCCAGCTTGCCAGCCCTCAATGTATCCAGCTAATTTCCCGGCACGTCAAATCGTCTTTTCTGCAATACAGAAAGGCACTGCAGCAAACGCGTTCACCTAAGCTCCTACGAGCACTCTGCCAAGCGCGCCGACGTTGCCCCGAAACGCGACAGGGCGTGACAGAGGCCGCGAGTTCTCAGGTGAGGAAAAAAGTCGCGCGCACCCGAGGTTCCAAACCACGCACGCGACCGCTGTTAAGTCTCGGCCGCGCACCGTACACTGGCAGCACGCTGTCTGAGCGGGCCCAGATGCCTCGCCCGCGTGCTCCCCCCTCTCTCTTTCTTTCCTCTCTCTCAGCCCGCTTCAGCTCCCGCGCGCTACTCTTCCTCCGCTCGAGCACCGGGCGGCTCGAAGCGAGGGCTCCGACCGATCCGACCAGCCCGGCACACTGTTCTCCATTTCTTCTTATTTCATTTCGTTCCGTCTCGTATTCCAGCCGCTTCGAAACGCTCCTCCCCTCTTCTCTTTTCCTTCACACTCATGCACTTTACTATCACCCGCACATTGTGATCGTTGCGCGCTCTTCTCCTTCTCTTACTCCCCTCATGGCCCGCAGTGGGAGCAGCCCGTTCGATATAACGGCAGCGCAACGCAAGGTGAGCCTCATACGAGGCCGCAGGGGGGCGTCGATGTTGTCGACGGGGTTTGGAAACCGCTAGCTCGTGCACAAAATGCTCCTATAGCCGAGCCACCCCTCCGCGCCTGCGGAGTCGTAGAAACTATTGGGGATCATTAATGCGGCCAGCTAGTCTGTAGCCGTCGTATCCATATAAAATGCTACTGCTGCAATGTTGCATGACCCTTCAATGTATTGTTTACGGTATTTTTCTTATTCTTATGCTTTACGATCACATTGAAGCAACGACCAGTGCGGTATGAAAGCGAGGAGCAATTATGTCCTTTATGTTTGTGCTAACGCAGCTGGGGCACTTGTTACGCTAAAATATAATACTAGTTTTAATCCGTATATTGGGTCATACAATAGCAACAACCAGAGTGTGCCTGCGAGACCTTCTGATTAGCTGACAAGCAGTAGATATAGGAAGAGTTGCTCTAATCCCATGCAAAACAGGATAGCCCTTTATGTGGTGTGATACAGGTTGTTCTCGGCAGATTTTGGTTAAGAAATTATTAGTTTTAGCCTACCGGCTGGGGGCTGCCGGAATAAACTGTTAAGAAAAGAAAAGAAAATGCAACTGGAACACTTTTGGCACGCAATCAGCGCTGTCTGCACGCTAGTGGGCATCCCATGACCCCTGCTAAAGAACTGTTCAGCCATATCCGCCAGCGCGGAAGAACAGACTAGAGAGAGAGAAAGAGAAAGAGTAAACCAACTTTATTGTTGCTCGAAAAAGGCTTCTCGCAGAGGTCAGTGTGGGTCATTCCGGATTCCCCTTTGCGTAATCGTGAATGCACAATTCTTTCTTTAGTAGTATTTACATAAATCACCTTTTCATTGGTGATTATGGGTAAATTTTGTCCGCAAGTCGGCTAATTCAGTACATGCTATACCATCATGTCCCGGGACCCACTGCAATACGTCTTTTTGCTTTTATTGATTTAAACACTTTTTTATCGCATGCGTTATTCGGGCATGTGGTTGGCATTTCTCGATAGCTTCAAGGCATCCAAAATGCCATGACAAGTGCGTGCACATAACCCAGATTCTGCTGCCTTGTATATGCAGATAAAACATTCGAGTATTTACACAGATTTTGTTGTTGTTCACGACGACGTGCGTCCTAGCTGACAAGCGTGCTTCACTTGCGAAAGCGGTATCACACAAGCTGTTCTTACACCTTCTTTGTTGACAGAACGGACCGCGTAAACATCAATAGAGTCCTAATATTTTCCAAGTTCTTGATGGATGAATGGTTTCTTCCGTTGCGGGAGGCGATGATGGTTAATCGACCCGGAGTCCATGCTCCTTGGCGGCTGCCTCTGCCAGCCCTGCGACCAAGACCTGGGGGATTATTCTGCAAGTGTCCACCTAGTGGACATGTGCATTTCGTCTGCTGCTGGAGTTCTGACTGACTGAGCCGGAGTATGTGTCACAAGCAGACAGGCGCCCCCAGTCGCTCAGCACTTCAGCAGCAGACGAAATGGACATGTGTACTATAGGTGGACACTTGCAGAATAGCCCCGCTGCTCGCCCTGGTCGGAGTTGAACAGTATGGCCTCCCATTGCTGCGTCGTGGTAATGTGAAAGCCACGTGGGCGACCGAACATCGGTGTACTTGCAGAGCCCCGTAGTGTGTGAAAGATGCTGGCCGGGAGTGCTCGGCACAGCCTGCACTGATGAGTAAATTTGGCGGGATCAAGAGAAAATAAATTGTGTATCGAGACGAGAAGTTCACCGAGAAGTGCCTCTTTCGCTGGCATTTGATAAATGTTGAAAAATCAGCGCAGAGCCGATAGAAGACGCTCCACGCCGCTGCGACGGACGAATGTAAAATATTTAAACACTGGCGATAGCTTCTGGTGACTTGCTCTCCGTGACGGAGAAGTGCTTTCTTTTACCCTTATAGTCATCTCTTTCTTCGGTGCGGTTGTGTTGTGTCTGTCGAAATGTTTGAATTGCTACTCTTGCAGGAGTGCAAAGTCAAGTTATTACTCGTTCGGATAGAAATAAATGTGTTTTTGGTGATGGTATTTCCTGTTTGTGGTTGTTATTTGATGCAGACCCTTTCGTAAAAAAACATCGACCACTCCGTGCCTTCACTGTCTGTTATTTTCTGACACTCCAGAATTTTAAATGGAAAGTAGGAGCGCTTTTTTTTCGTTTATCTTTATTTACCTCTCGGGGCGTTGACACTGCAGTCAGCCTGGTGGTTTCAGGCAACGTAGCCCCTGAACTTTTTGACAAATACTGTACATTTGCGATAGCAGCGAGACCTAGACTTCAACGTGATTTGTTGAGCATGCGTTCTGTGATGTGTTGCATGCATTTTAAACGCGAAAGCGTATGGTGTCCCAAAAACACAGAAACGAAGGCATGAGAATCACTAAGGCATGAAAAATAAACTTAAAGAAACGTACTATATAAGCTGAAGGCTGTTGCATGCTGAAAGCAAAGTCACCTTGATTGATTGCTGGCTCGTTACTTGTTTCTATAACCAATATTTATGTATGCTTAGGGGAAACATCTAGAATAGTGCATCTTTTTTAATATGCGTGGCTAGGACAGCTACGCACCCGTTCTGTTCATCCGATAACAACGAAAAACGCTTCTATTCCTTCCATACTTTGTACACACCAGGAGATATTGAGTCATGCTTCGTAAGAGTACTTGTTCCATTTTACCACGCAATCAGCAATTGACGTAACCTCTCTTATGATTGCGCGCGCATATTAGAATGCCTTTGGCCCAACATGTAATGTTCGTCTACGTATCAGCATTGCTCATTCAATTTCACGCTCTTGCACTTAGTCTACACGTTTAACAATGAAAGGCTAGCTCAAGTGGCACGAGATGCCTTTCCATACCGCTACTTACGCTAAATTTTCCCTGCACTTGGGGTTCAGTGGAGTTGCCCAGAATAGTAGTGTGTATTGCATATAGATCAATACGTGCCAAACATGGCCGTGGTCTGTAGCGCTAGGCAGTCCGCATACTTTCATTTTACATATCTTCATGTAGCGAAAAAATTTACTGCACCCATCACATATTTTCTTATTTTGATCTACTATTCTTTTATGTAAAATTATCTCATGGCAGGTACACTCTTAGGCAAAGTTACACCCTTTGGCTTGCCCCTTCTGCCACACAACAATAATCGTTATCTGCCTTCATGCGTTTCCTTTCTTTAACGCTGCGAGCCTGGAACTTTCCAGTAACGAATGGCCTGCGCGTTATTAGAAGGGGCACTCCAAAGGGTGTAAACTGTTCTGTGCTGATAACGCGCGTGCCGTTCGTTACTGGAAAGTACCGGGCTCGCAGCGTTAAAGAAAGGAAACGCATCAAGGCAGATAACGATTATTGTTGTGTGGCAGAAGGGGCAAGCCAAAGGGTGTAACTTTGCCTAAGAGTGTATCCTGTCGTTTGTTGCCCTTCTGTAGGATGTTTCAAATTTAGTAAGGTTCATTGGAACTTTCCCAATGACATTAAAATAAAAGAAGAAATCAAGCATATCCGCCAATACAGAGTGTTACAATAGTTTGCAGGTTATTTTCGCATTTTCATCACTTTCCTTGAGCCTTAATTGTCACATTTTCTTTATTGTTTTGTCCTGCTAGGCTGTGTCATACAGAATTTCTGAATGTAGTGCTATCGCTGTCAAAACTTCTGGAATTTGATTTGTTATTTGGTTTTCGATGATTTACGTTGTAGTGCAAACAGGCGTATCGCAGTAGGTAATCCGGGGAACATCTACGTTAACCGAGTGGCTTTAGCAAATCACTCTTTCCGGACTACTAGGAAGCATATGCCAGGTTAAAAATCTGTAATTGTAAAACACAAAGCCAGAGCTTTTCTCACCGATACGTAATATTAGGGAGCACAGCCGAAGAGCGGTGTGGTAGTTGTCCAGAGAAATGAATGTGTTTCGTACACACACTAACTGGGGCCAAATTGGAAAGTGCATGGTGCAATCAGGGGGTTTGTATATGTCATGTACATTATTACACACAAGCAGTGCAGCATACGGGGCATACAGGAAAACGAAGATGCATCGTAGTAAACTAAACATAATAGCGTGGCTTACTTCAAGTACACCAATAAAGCGTTACTACACAGTACGTGCTTGTCCTGCGAGCTTATATATGTACGTAAGCAATTCAGTCTTCTGCACAGACTAAGGCTGGGGGTAGCGTTTACGCGCGGATACGTGCACCTCATGCGACGCACCGAGTCTCCGCACTGTGAGGTGTGCAATGTGCCTGAGACTATAGGTCATGTGCTTTGTGACTGCCTTAAGTACGTGGAAGAGCGTGAAAGGTTGGACAACGACCTTACGCGTCTCGACAGCGCACCGTTGTCGGAGGACGTTATTTTAGGCCCTTGGCCAGATGCTCGATCAAGTTTCAAGGCCATTCAGGCATTACTGAACTTCTTAAAAACTACGGGCTTGGATTGCAGACTTTGAGCATGCTAAATTGCTTGCGATATGTTCTACATCTTAATTCTATCGTCATCGTCATCCATCATGCACCTCTTCTCTCTTTCTTTCCCTCTTCCCCTTCCCCCAATGCCGAGTAGCTGGCTAGAGGAATATACCTCAGGCCGACCTCTCAGCATTTCGTATCATTAAACTTCTCTCTCTCTCAGAGCACTGTAGCTCAGAAGTACTTGTACAATCGAGTCTGCCAATTAAGCAGAAAAAAAAGAAAACACTTTCTAGAATTCTGCAAGCTCTGTTGCAGGTAAATTGCAAAGCAATAACCAATGTTCTAGAGCGCTACACGGAAGCCGCTATTGCGACGCGTGGTCCCGAGAGGCCAATTCCGTCATGGATGTCGTTTTTGTGCTTAGGTGTAGACTTATTTCTATATTTCGTAATAAATATATTAATTGTAATGGGGTGTATTGAGCAGTTCAAATGGTAGCGTCTGTTCGTAAACGAGAAGGCAGGTGACGCAGAGCAGGAACAGCTGGTTGCCCGAACCGCTCACGCTCGTGCTAAGCACTGGCGATCCGGCTGGCCCACTGGTTGCACTGCAGGCATGGAACAGACGATCTGGTTAGCCTTGTCCTCCTGCTCTTCTTCATTACAATTACCCCCGGTGCAAAAGCGGAGCCATCCTGGCGAGTTACGACGTGGAGACGAGCGGGTCATAGAATTGTTTGAGGCAGTGAACGTGAACAACATCCCGTCCGTGGCGGCGCTTGTCGGATGTCGGTGTAAGCGGCTCTATGACATAATTAACCGGAGAGGTGCGTTCGACGATGCGGTATGGTCCATCATACTGCGAGAGAAGTTTTGTCGAAAGTCCAGGCGTGGTAGAAGGCACGGCCAACAAGACAAGTGTGCCGGGAGCGAAGTTCGGTTTCGTAGCGTCGCCATCACGATTGGCTTTTTGTCGTTGTTGGTCGGTGGAGGCGAACTTTCGGGCTAATTGACGGCATTCCTCGGCGTACCAGGCGACAGCTGAAATGGGAGCACACTCTGACGTGTCTGGTGTATAAGGCAAAACCGTATCGATGGTATGGGAAGGATCGCGACCGTAGAGAAGGAAGTATAGAGAAAATCGTGTAGTACTTTGTGGAGCCGTATTATACGCGTATGTGACAAATGGAAGGATGATGTCCCAGTTTGTATGCTCCGATGAAACGTACATGGCGAGTATATCACGAAGGGTGCGATTGAAACGCTCCGTAAGCCCGTTAGTTTGAGGATGGTACGCCGTGGTGCTCCGGTGAACTATGCGGCATTGAGCAAGCAGAGCTTCAACCACCTACGACAAAACACATGGCCTCTATCACTCAGCAGCTTCCGAGGTGGACCATGACGAAGAATGAAACGATGGAGCAGAAAGGATGCAAAGTCACTGGCGGTCGCTGCAGGTAGAGCAACGGTTTCAGCATAGCGTGTAAGGTGATCAAGTGCGACAATAATCCATCGTTTATCAGCAGGTGTTAGTGGTAGCGCACCCGTACAGGTTAATTCCCACACGGTCGAAGGCACGAGCAGGGCACGGAAGCAGCTGTAATAAACCGTGAGCGGATGAGGCGGAGATTTGCGGCCTTGGCATTGCGGGCACGAGCGGACAAGCTTTTGGACAAAAGTAAGCATTCCTCGCCAGTAGTAACGTTGCCGCAGGCGCTCATACGTCTTCAAAACGCCTGCGTGTGCACATTGTGGGTCAGTATGGAAAGACGCGCACATGTCGGAGCGCAAAGTCCTAGGGATAACCAGGAGCCAATTGCGACGATCGGGCTGGTAGTTGCGCCGATACAAGAGGTTATCTCGGACAGCAAAATGGGCAGCCTGGCGACGCAGGGAGCGGAAGATGGCAGATGCAGGCGAGCCAGAAAGGAGCTCCAAAAGAGAGGCCACCCAAGGATCCTTGCGCTGTTCTGATGCGAAGGTGTCGATGTCGACCGAGGATACCGCCTCATTAGTGGAAAGGGAGGCCTTGTCGGCTGGCAGCGGAGAGCAGAAGAGAGCGTCAGCGTCAGTGTGCTTGTGACCTAAGCGGTAGATGACGTGTATGTCGTATTCTTGAATGCGGAGAGCCCAGCGGGCAAAGCGTCCAGGCGGGTCTTTTAAAAAGGATAATCAACAAAGGGCGTGATGGTCAGTAACCACATTGAAAGGACTGCCGTGAAAATAAGGGCGAAACTTTCCGAGTGCCCAAACGATGGCCAGGCATTCTTTTTCTGGGACGCTGTAATTGCGTTCTGCTTAGGTCATGACACGACTGGCGTAAGCAACGACGTGCTCGGAGTAGCCAGGCTTGCACTGCGCAAGGACAGCGCCAAGGCCAATACCACTGGCATCGGTATGTACTTCAGTTGAGGCGGTGGGGTCGTAGTGTCGCAGTATACGCGGAGACGTCAGGAGACGGCGTAAGGTCACGAACGCGGTGTTGCATGCAGGAGACCAGGAGGATAGGTCGTTGGCGCCACTTAAGAGTTGCGTCAGAGGTGATATTATCGAGGCAAAATTGCGAACAAAGCGTCTGAAGTAAGAAGAGAGGCCGATGAAGGCGCGGAGTTTTTTGAGTGTCTTAGGTTTAGGAAACTCTGCCACAGCGCGAAGTTTTGATAGGTCGGGCCGAATGCCGTCTTGTGATGCGACGTGACCTAGAATCACGAGCTTGCTCGCGGCGAACTGGCACTTTTTTTTCAGGTTCAGTTGCCGGCCTGCGTTGGTCAAGGACGTCAACACTTGCCTATATGGCGAAAAAGATGCGTGCTGAAATCAGGGGTGAACACAACGATGTCGACGAGGTAGCATAAACACGTGCTCTATTTTAGGCCACGTAAGATATTGTCCATCGTTCGTTCAAACGTAGCAGGCGCATTGCATAGGCCAAATAGCATCACATTAAATTCGTATAAACCATCTGGAGTAATGAATGCAGTTTTAGGACGATCAACTGCTGACATCGGGACCTGCCAGTAGCCCGAGCGTAAATCCAACGAAGAGAAGAATTCAGCGCCTTGCAAGCTCTCCAGGGCGCCGTCAATGCGCGGTAGAGGGTAGATGTCTTTTCGCGTTATCTTATTAAGACGGCGATAATCGACGCAGAACCGAATGGAGCCATCTTTTTTTTTGTGACGAGAACCACCGGTGATGCCCACGGGCTATTGGAACGTCGAATGACGCCACGCTGAAGCATGTCGTCTACGTGCTCACTGATCACCCGACGCTCCTTGGCGGAGACGCGGCACGGGAGCTGCCGCAATGGTGCGTTGGAGCACAGTGTCGATGTGGTTGCTGACGGTTGACTTGCGACCCAGAGTAGGCTGAGCGACATCAAAAGAAGAACGGAACTGGGCAAGCAGGTGAAGAAGCTGGGAGCGCTGCTCGGCAGTAAGGTCATCGGCAATGAAAGGTGTGAATAAGTCAGGTGATGGCGGAGCAGAAATGGAAAGTGCACAGAAGTCGGTGAGCTCTGCATACGAAGCATCCGGCACGTCGGTTATAAACATGTCATCAAGAGGCTGAACACGGCCAAGTGCTTCGCCGCAAAGAGCCTTCAGGGCTGTAGGAAGCGGATTGCAGACAAACATGGAGCTGAAACTGGCTGAGAGGGGAACATCTTTGCGGGGTATGAAGAGTTCCGAAGTAGTGAAGAGGACAGCGCCTTCATAGACAGCGCGACGGAAGACGGGAACAACGGCAGACGAGTATGGCGGTGTGGCGATGTCTTCCCGAAGGACTAGCTTAACGGGAAGAGAAGTGGCGCGACGAGGGGCACGCCACACAAAGGCGATAGTTCGACTTCAGCACGTGCACAATTGATGACGGCGTTATTTCGCAAAAGAAAGTCCCACCCAAGTATCACGTCGTGAAAGCAGGACTGCAGAAACACAAACACCACAATATAGAGAACGCAATGAATAACAACTCTAGCTGTGCATGCTGCTGGAGGCTGAACTGGCTGGGCGCTTGCTGTGCAAAGAGAAAACCCAGCAAGCAGCGTCGTAATTTTTTGTAAAGCGCGAGAGAGGCGTTCGTTTAGGACAAACATGGTTGCTCCAGTATCAATTAGCGCAACGGTAGGGACGCCGTCAACAGCTAGGTCGACAACGTTTGAAGGCGACAATGGAGGACTTGTACAGATCGGTGGCCACGCAGTTCCTGCCTCCTGAACTGCGGCGCTTAGTTTTCCTCTTGCGTGGGTGAAGGGCGCCGACGCATGGGGGACAACGAGCGGCGACGCGAGGAAGGTGAACGACGTGTAAGGACCGGGCGCTCGGCTGGTGGCTTGTTCGACTGCCGATTAAAATAAGTGTCGTGGAAAGGCTGCACGTCGGCGTAATTATTCGACCGCACAAACCCATCAGAGTGCAGCACGTGGCGGCAGCAGAGTCGTGCAACATCGCCGGGAATACCGCAGGCATAACATATGGGCCTGTTGTCTTGCGTACGCCAAGGATTAGCAAAGGCAGGAGCAGGTAGATGAACGGATGACGAACGGGTGGTAGCGGCCGTGGATGTAGCGCAACATGTGGTTGACGAGGAGGCTGCGCGGCGACGGATGCGTAAGTAAGTGGCGCGGCGACAGGGTATTGTTGATGCTGCATGGGTAGAGCCTCAGCAACTTGGTCTTCAATAACCCACCGGAGCGTAGGGGCGAGCTGTGTAGGAGGCTAATGCGGCAGCGGCTGCTGTTGGGGTAGCTCAGCGAAGAATAGTAGAGAAAGCTGACTTGCAACTTCCTCCCGCACGAAAGCTTGGATTTGGGTGAGCAGGGAGGAGCGATCAGAGAAGACTGTCATGGAATGGAGGGCCTCGTCCGCCACTGAGGGGCGCCTGGTCAAATCACGCTGCCTCCTCAATTCGTCGTAGCTTTGGCACAAGTTTATGAGCTCTGCTACGGTGCGTGAACTCTTGCCGATCAACATTTGGAAAATGTCATCAGCGATCTCTTCAAAATGTGCTTGAATTTGTCATTTTCGGGCATAGAAGCATCCACACGTTAGCATAGGTCAAGGACCTCTTCGATATAACAGGTGCATGTTTCACCGGGTTTTTGTGCTCGCTCTCGTAACAGCTGCTCAGCGGGCAACTTGTGGACGGCGGGGTGACCGAAAACTTCAGCGAAACTGGCGTTTAACGCGGACCAGGACTGATAGTCGGCTTCGTGGTTTTTAAACCACAGGTGAGCCACTCCCGCAAGGTAGAAGATGACGGCTTTTAACTTGGCGGTATCGTCCCATCGATTGTGCAAGCTCACTTGTTCGTAGGTAGACAACCAGTCATTGACGTTCTGGTCATCCGCACCGCTAAAAACCGCTGGATGGCGTTGCGGGACAGCGCCCGAGCAGGCAACGGAGGGTGCTGGCGACGTCGGCTGGGGAGAGTCAGGCATGAAGGGAGGCAGAGTCCGAGACCGGAGTTCCAGGGTGTAGATGTTCTTGAATGCCCCGCACCTTCCACCAATTGTAATGGGGTGTATTGAACAGTTCAGACGGTAGCGTCTGTTCGTAACCAAGAAGGCAGTTGACGCCGAGCAGAAACAGCTGGTTGCCCGAAGGACTCACGCTCGTGCTAAGCACTGGCGATCCGGCTGGCCCACTGGTTGCACTGCAGGCATGGAACAGACGATCTGGCTGGCCGGGTCCTTGTGCTCTTCTTCTTCATTACATAATAAATAACTAAAATTATTCCCTTAAGCACATATTTTTCCAATATTATCGCCCCAAGTAGCGATCAATGAAAGAATAAGAACAACATAAAGAAGGAGAAGTGCTGTAACGTAGTTCATTGGCAGGCACGCAGTTGTAGTCATATAGGCACAGTCTACTATTCAAAGCAAAATTGGATGTTCGGTTTTGCTTGCATGTCTATGACTACGCTATGTTGTACATCGTGGTTCGTCGCGAATGCTGAAACCTGCCCAGATGTCCTCACTAAATATTTCATTGCGAAATAATGGAGCGCCGTAACTAATGCAGCCTAGACTGCAACTAGCGGTAGCTGTCGAAATGCCGCATGACGAGGATCCTTCCACATCTGGGATGCAGATAAATAACACTTAGTACCATTACATGCATGTCTACCAGTACAGAGCTGCGCTATTGACTATCCAGCGCGCTTTCAATTAAGAGCGACAAACCTAGCACTGAATCTTTTTTATAGCCTTATAAAAACGTGCGATTTACCTGATTTCTTTACTGACGCACACTGAAATCATGCTCTACGAACATTATTATGCATGCCATCATGTGCGCAATCTTGCACCTTACGGACTTCTTACATATTGCGCTGAAGATCAAAAGATCCAACCCATATTATTTCTCAAATCCGACAGCTTCCTGCTTGCTCTGCTGACACCGACCCAGGTCAACCTTATGCCCCTGCAAATCGTATTGCAGCTTCCAATGAACGTGTGCATTGTTTTCTTTTTCACTTATCCATGCACTCCATTTAATTAAAACTGCCGCATGAATCATAACGCCTCTGGAGCAGGCTCGCGAGCATTGAAGCCGTCACCTCATTTATAATCTGTGGTAGTTCAGTGCAGTGGTGAACTGTCATCTGTAACTCTGTTTTTCTTGAAGATAGAGAAAACATTTATCTTCAAGTCTATAGAAGAAAGTCCGTTGCGAATTCAGGTCTGCTGCCTTTTTTCATGCCTGTTCTGTCCGCAAAAAAAAAGGGAACAGCTAGTCCAGGCTAAGGGGTTGATGCAGTTAATCAGGATTATTTCAGTGTTATCACGTGGGGCAAGGCTTTAAAGTTTTGGTGAACTTCGCAACACAACAAAGAGGATGGAAAGTTTCCTTAACGATAAACAAAGGGAGAGTGTACACAAACAAACCTGAAAGGTATGGTTGTGTTTTCGAGGGTGGGGTGCAGCGTCATAAATTCATCCTTATTATCTTGGCTCAAAGAAGCAAGCAAGAATATAAGCGCGTACATTCAATGAAGAATCCCTTTAAAAAGAGACTGGTTTTGTGCCCGTTTTGCTGAATGAATTGTTTTAAAAAAGCGAAACTAACCGCAAGGATGGGAGGACCGTTCTTTAAATCCCTAAATGAAAACATTTTCTTGATCCCTTCATCTCCAAACCCTGCCACGCCCTGAACGACTGAATAAAATCAAAAGGTTCAGAATAAGTGTCGAGCAAATGTGGTGCTGCGGGCTATCAGCTCAAGCAAGCCAGAAATGGCAGCTTTTGTGCACGTGAGACTACTTCCATTAAAGACATTGCCACTCGAAGTGAAGACCACGTGCGCCGGGAAAACGAGGCAAGAAAAGGAGAAAGCGTCTGTAATGGACAATTTCGAAATGGAGCTTTGAAGAAAGCAGCTAACGAATCTCTTCGGATTTTCACTTCAGCTGATCTTAGTTTTTTCTTTGATGGCGAGTTTCCTTTGCCAATTTTTTGCCTCTCTCGCTGCTGAGGAGAAATAACCGGGTACGTAAGAAAATTCCCTGAGGTGCAGGTCTCATTAAAACTCGATTACGCTTCTGGGATTTCATATATTATGCTCGATGCTCGAACTACGACACTTGGAAAAGGACGGCTGCAGGAAAAATAAAACGAAACCGAAAGGCAAAGAAGGAGTTCAGGGGCCGACAAAAGTAAGGTGGGCGATATTTTTAGATGGCAAAGTGCTGCGAAGAGCAAGCTTTAGTGACGTAACCATATTTGAAAATCTGGAATATCGAAAACATTGAAAGAATAAAAAGAAACCTGCTACGATTGCGAAGAGTTACACCCGATGTACACATTGCCAGGAGTCATGCAGAGCAGACTTGGAACACCTCATTTGGAACTGTGCAGCTTTTTCACAAGGGAGATCCAACATTCAGCATCTACTACACGGAGACATTAGAACACTAGGAATTGCAATACAAACTAACCCTGAAACACAGAAAGCCATTGCGACATATGGCAGACAAAGTGGCCTGTTTCGAGTAGTGTAGAAGGGGTCGATCAGCCCATTTGAGAGCGGCGGACCTGAACATGCACCTGAGCCTGCATAAAGCGGCAGATCCCAGACTGAGTGAAGAAGTGTTTCAGCCAACAGTCTGGGTACCCACATTCCCTTCCCTCCTAACCCCATCAGCGGCCTAGAGCCGTCCTCTTCCTTGAAATAAAGGCTTTATTCATTCATTCATCATGATTAGCATAACCCCAATTTTCTTTCTCTGGAAATAATAGTTGACACATGTGTGCACGAATGCAACTGCGAGTCGAAGCTTTGGTAACACTGTCGGACGTTTTTTTCTTTAAGTGCGTGCTAGTTTTTATAGGAGAGGTCGCTCGAAAAGGAACTTTTTCACACATGATTTACATAACAGAAAACTAACATGTTCTACTATGACAACCGGTATGCGAAACTCAAGTAGCGGGCTAATCTTCTTCAAATTAAAAGTGCGAGGATTATCTTGTTTTTGCAGCGTTTAAGATGTTTGCCCGAGTTGCATGTTGGTGGTCCTCTTTCGTACAATTTCCTTTATAAATGTTGACGTTGGGCACTTAAAACGATGCGTGTTATTTGTGGCCTACCTCCTTCCTTCCTTATCTGTGTGCGACGATTATGAAGAAAGAAGCGAGTAATTAAAATCGAAGTTTACAAAGAGGTATTTCTATTGAGGCCGATGATTGTAGATTCTTTACAAGTGAAGTATAAAAGGCGATATTGCTAAATGTACTAAAAGCACATCATCTATCATCATACTATCATCTACTAATTATGTCTTATAAATTGCTTACTAAACAGCTCTCATACCAATTCATTGATTCCAGGCACCTCATCAATAACAATAACACCAGGTTTGCACGTAACTCCAATTTTCTACTACCTATGGTTCATTCTAACTATTGAAAAATGACATCATCATTCGCTGCTATAAAACTGTGGAATGGTTTACTCGTCAGCATTAAATCTTCATTCTTTCATACATTTAGTCATGACCTTAAGCTGTTCTATATGTGTAACTAAGTTTACGTCATTCATTATACTACATCTGCCATTTGTATGTAGTGACAGTTTTTTTATGCACTACAGGCTTGTATACATAAAATTTGTTTTCGTTGATCTTATTTTTCTATGTTCTAGTTTCGCGATTGTGTTTGTTTCTTTTAGTTAGCTTGCTCTTCTTCATATATGTCTACATTGTTATTATTAACTGAGGTTACCATTGCAGTCTTTGACTTTGGGACTCTCGTTTGTATATTGTATCTTACCAATTCATTGTATTTAAAGAATTAAAGAATAATAAACTGATGATGAAACTGAAACTGAACGATAGTAGTGCACAAGAGTCACTTGGGTGCGAAAGAAACCGAATAATGATGGTGAGCGCTACGCACTGCTCTAGGGCGTGATTGGCACGGCTATAACCTGAACACAGACATAATCACTACAGGACTTCTCCATGCAGTCGTCTGCTTAGCAGAAGAGGGTGGCTGCCATTTTTGCCTCGTCCCCTCTCGTCTCCCGACGCCGCAAGCCGCACCGATGACAACGACGCGACTGGGACCCATTAACGGCACGAGGAAGCCATTAGTGGACCCACGTCGACGGACCCCTGTGCGTGTGCACCGAAATAGGAAACCGCATTTAATTGGGCCCCCGGTGCACCACTGCAACGCATCCGACGACGACAGCGCATCTCGCTGCGCCTCCGGCGCTCCGTGAGATTTGGCTGTGCCGCAGCGCGCCTAACTCAGCAGAAAAGAACGCTTTACAGGAGGATAAAAATGTGCTTCAGTGGAGATCACAGTCTCGCAGATGCCTTCCGGGGGCTTGATTACACTCTCGGGGTCCATTTAGTGCTCTTACTTTGTAACCGCGAGTACAATTTTATTCAAACACATTTCTTCCTGAAGTAATTTCACAATACCAAACTTTTGTGATGGATACATTTTTGCAGTATTAACAATCGTCAGAGTGCTGACATAAATTTGCATAGTTCGCAGACTAAATTCTGAAAGTTCGGCGTATGCATGGGCTTTTTATTCATTCTACGCGATCTTTCGTGACGAATATATCTGGAATAAAAACAATTTGCCGTGCGCGTGCGAGTTCTTGAACAGTAAGTTGCTCCTGTGAGCATACTTCTATTACCATTTTTTTTCTTCCTTTTCCTGATATTTCTTCAAGATGTGAGGTTATTTTAACACAGTGATATAGTATAGCTTGAGCCAAATTTGTATGGAGGCCTTCTTTTAACGCAAATTTCCATATCATCGAGATGTATCTCCTGACAATCGGGAGCTCGTTGCGCTCGAGGCCAACCGTAGGCAATGCTATTCGTTATCATATTCATAGATAACTAAGCAAAAAACAGAGCTGCAGCGTGGAGCTTCAGCCTAGCAGACCAGCAAGATACTAGGGCAGCGCAAGTTTGCTACATCGAAGCATCTGGTGAAAAGAGATCGCCCAGTTATCAGAGTGCTGTATATTTTGTTTTATCTGCGCATTTTATTCTCAATCTTGAGGGTAAGAACTGAAAAGTTGAAAAAAAAAATAAAAGAAAAGCTAGGGGGCAGGTTGCGCTCGAAATCAAGGTCTTTACCCAGTAATACAATAAATGAACGTCCAGAAAGATGGTTCATTATTTTGAGCAAAAATAAAAAACCAGGAATTTGAATAGGTGTCATTAGGCGAATCAACTTGTGCATGGCCTGAGGATAATCAAGAAATTACAGAAAAGGAAAAGAACGCAGAAGTACAATGGCTCGGAGGAAACGGCAGAATGATATTTGTACCTCAATTTCCAGAGACGAGAACTCAATGAGGAGGACTCGCATATTTGCACGTGAAAAGGGGTGTTTGCATCAGCGTTAATAGAGTCTGGACAACGAGAATCACACAAGAATTACACCCACCGTAACGAAAAGTCAGGTTTCGTTTTCTGGTGTTCACATGGCATAAATGACAAGCGGTATAAAATCTGCTCCTTTTAGAGCTTTTCTGGCTAAATTGCACCACTCGATGGGGCTCGCGTGCAAACCTTTCGTTATTGTACTAGTAGGCACTGGCGCTATTCAAGCAAATAACCACTGCGAAAACTTTTGTGTCTATATTTATTTTGGTACTTTGCCGCTACGATTATTTTAGGTCTCTCCTTCTAGAACTGCGCTGCCCACTTTTATTTCGCCAGCCACGTGTAGTTTCGAGCTTACTAAAGACATGTCTTCTTCGGTGGCACTTACTATGCGGAGGTACAGCCACGTGTTCTTTGAAGTTCTCAGGGTGGGATAGCTAGTTATGTTACTGCTTCTTTTTGCCAAAGCAAGAAATCAATAGTGCGTAAGATACTTATTGAAGGAGGAATACTGTCTTCACCACTATGTATGTAGAAGGTCGAGCTGCGATATTTACTTATAACTCCTCCGACAACTCGTTTTTTGAGTGCATGTGAAGTGTCAAGATGAAAAGATAAAACAGACACACCGGCCAAAAGTGAAAAGGTTAAAACATTTCAAGACACTTCGGCTTTGTTCACAAAAAAAGTGGCTCGACGAGGAGAGCTTATGTCTGTTTTAGTACGTGACCGAGGCGTCTTATCGTACGCAGCTGGAAGATTGCCATCATTCCTGTTTAGCGTTTTTCTCGTAGTCTGGATAAGAAGTCATTCCGGATACTGACGGGAACTCCTGTTCCTTTCGTTCGCGATTGTCCTTGCTTTGACCCAATCAACCTCATGATCAGAAGTTGCCACGTGTTCCGCAGATGCCTTGGAGACAACGTCCTTCTTTCTGACGTCATTCATATGGCCTTTCAGCCGTCTTTCAAAATTTCGGCTATCGCCGATATAAACATAGTCACAGTCTGCGCAGAAAATTCTATAAACAACCCCAGGAAACTTCTTTTTCTCGAGCCGGTCTTTCCCATGCACCAGTTCATGCTCCAGCTTACGGGCGGGAACATTCGCCACGTGTGCGACATATGGCCGCAGAACCCGTGCCAACGCCTCACTGACACCTGGCACATAGGGGACGGCTGGGTGGGCCCGGGGCCGCAACGTGCGCGACGGAGCACCGTTGGGTATGCGTCGTTCTACGGAATGAATAAAACTAACAGGGTACCCGCAACCGGAAAGTTCGTGGCGCACCTTGAACAGGTAAGAGGCACGGTCATCTTCGCTGGAGCAAATCCTATGCGTTCTTTGTATCAGGGAAAAGGCAACTCAGCGTTTGTGGCAGGCTGGGTGAATAGACTCGTAATGCAAGTAGCCACCGGTGCGCAAATCCTTCCTGAAGGCACTAAAAGAAAGGCGGCCGTTTTTTTCCTTCTACCAGCACGTCTAGAAAAGGAAGACGAGTAGAGACCTCCGTTTCAGTTTTATACTAAATGGATGTCTCTATGATGTTCAGATGCGGCCAGAATGCCGTTAAAGCTTCCTTCTTGATGATGCAAAAACAGTCACCCATTTAACGAAGAAAATTTGGGGGTGGGGGGGTCGGAGGAAGTCAATGCCTGTGTCTCCGCTGACAACAGGGCAAGGTTCGCCGCCATAATGGGGGTAAGGGGATTAAACAGGAATAATAATAATAACAATAATAATAATAATAATAATATTAATATTAATAATAATAATTACTTCTTTATTTCCATGAGTGATGGAGGAGACTGTGGGTAAAATTCGCTGTAGAGGCAAGCGACTTCACTACAGCCTGCAAGGCAAACAGCGATTGAACAGGACACACACACACACACACTCATATATATATACATATATATATATATATATATATATATATATATATATATATATATATATATATATATATATATATATATATATATATATATATATATATATATAGCAATTGACTGCATGTGCAATGTGCACAAAAAATACACGCAAAGACACAAATTTCGTGAAAAAATGCTCTGTAATTATTGAAGAAAGAATGAGTGACAGAATTTTCACGTAAAGCTCGTACATCAGTTATATAAATATCAAGACTCGATTTCAGAAACAAATATAAAAGTGTTGGTAGTGTGTTTGATGTCTTTTGCGTAGAATAATTGGCTCACGGAGTGACCACCTTCCACTGTTCCGTACACCTTGTGATGTAAGAATGTGTGTTCCTGGTGAGATTACATAACCCATAAAAAAACTTCAAGTTCTCTTTTACTTACCGTTTGAAAGCTTGACTTAACTTGTAATTAGGAAGGTTCAACAAGGGTGTTATATTTGCTTTCGGAAATAGGTCTCATGTGTGGGCATTGTAAGGTAAGTTAAACAGTGCTGGCACAATTTTTTTCTGAAGTATACGCATCTTCTCTAGATTCGTACGTGATGTGGTACCCCACACGAGCAGACAGTAATAAAGTGCAGAAAAAAAATAGGGTGTTATAAACAAGAACCTTGATTCTGATTCTGTAAGGTAAAAGAGGTCTCAGGCGCACCATCATGCCAACTACACGAGATAATTTGCCCAATATCGATTCTATGTGCATGTCCCAAAGCATATATTGTGTGAAAATGACTCCAAGCATTTTAATACTATCTACAATTTCTATGTTTACATCGTCATAAACGAGGTTGATGGAACTCATTATTTGCTTAGATTTGGGCGAAAAGATTGCTGCTTTTGTTTTGTTTATATTGATTTGGGGACAGTTTTGTTTTGACCATACATGAAGAATTTTCAGAGCAGTGTTAGCTTTATTCTGAAGGCTACTGGAGTCAGGTGATGAAAAAAATATACTGGCATCGTCTGCGTACATCCTTATAGATATTTACTAGGTCATTTATATATACAATAAACAGGAACGGGCCATGAATACTACCTCGAGGAACGCATCGGGTGATATGTTTCAAATTTGAGCGGCTATTGTTTATTTCAATACACTGATAGCGATTAGCAAGATAAGATTTCATAAGGCTTACACTGTGCTCTCGAATACCGTAGGTTCTAAGCCTATAAAATAGAACAGAGTGAAGGATGCAATTAAATGCTTTAGTAAAATCAATATAAATACCAAGGATAGTGTTCTTAATTTCCAATTGCGATAAAATAAATTCCTTCTGATAGGCTAGGGCTAATTCCGTAGACCGTCGTTTCCTAAATCCAAACTGTGCTGGAGAAATTAGGCTGTGCTTGTCAAAAAACTTTGAAACGTGCATTAGTAATAGTTTTTATAGCCCTTTCAAAAAACAGGTAATGTAGGGGCGCTATAACGTAAAACTATTCCAAACTTTTCTATTCCAATTCTGCTATCAGTCCTCCGCGATTGGTAGAAAACTTTTTTCGACCATCCCCACTTCACCTGTCTGTCACGCGACGTCACGAAAACCGCAATACCTCCCCATCTGATATGATGTGTACACACTGATTATGCATGATTTGACAGAAAAAAGAAAAACAGTTATTTCTGATTTGACCCCTTTTCGCCATTAGCCCTCGGCTATTGGTAAAAAGTCTTCGGGCTGCACCCACTTCACCTGCCTGTCACCTGACGTCACAAAACCGCACAAACTCACCGCGTCAAAGTGACGTGTACGCTATAAAGATGCATTAATATGCCGAACAAAACTGATTTTTTTCGGAATAGCCGCAGGCTGCCCCGTTCCGAAAGGAATAGAAGATGGCTGCCGCCGATCGCTGAGACACTGGCTACTCGCACCTGCCGGAGAGCATGGGTGTATTTGCGTATAATAAAATTTCTTGCGTGACCGTGTAACGTTTTCAAGCACTTTCGGCACGTTTACAACCTCATTCTGCCAACTCTTCTTTGCTGAGGGTCAGTTTTAGCGTCATTCTTAAGCTTCCGTTGCATGCCGCCGCGATTTTCGATCAGCCACCACAATCTAAGTAAGGGAAAGCCGACCAATCGCAGACGCCGGCACCACCCTCTTCAGCCGGTTATCGATTTTCAATGCACTGGCTCTGCCCCAGTGAATCCCTCTCCACTTGAGCGTTCTCCTCGCCTCTTGTCAGCCAATTAGATACGACAAGCCGCTCAGTGTAGGCAACGTTATTCGTTTTTCAAGCAAACAAAAGTGACCTCCTATGAACGAGGAGAGCGTTTGATTGGTCTGTTCAGACAACCCTGCGGGTGACCGCCCGGTGCTTGCGTCAGTGGTTACGCAAATTTGACGTCAGGAAATTGGAATAGAAACATATTGGAATAGTTTTACGTTGTAGGGCCCTAGAATTGGATCTGTAACTTTTAGTATCATTAACGTCACCTTTCTTGAACAATACCGACAATCTGGCTATTTGCATCCGTTTAGGAAAGATAGCGCTTGATAAAGACAAATTAAAAATATAGGTAATGTACGGGAAAAAGCTATCAAGCACGTACTTAATAGGGCCAACCTGCATGCCTTCTGCATCGCAACTTGGGTTATTTTTTAGTGAAAGGAAAACTGATATCACCTCGTGCTCAGTAAAGGGGTGAAGAAATAGTGAAGGTGAATTTTTTATTGGCATAAATTCACTAATATCAGAAGATGCACTACCACCAGAAAAGTTTACAAGGTTTGCAAGCAGTTGGGGTTAGCGCGGCACACATAACCAGCAATTCTTCCGCCTGAGCCTCCTTTGAGTGTCACTATGTGTATCACCAGGTGTCGAAAAGCCCCGTGCGTCGCATGAAGGCAATCAGCAGTCGTTGCACTCTCTTCCTGATTGACGCGGGCCCTCCAGGGAAAATGATGTCTTCATAGGTCGTGTGCGAAAGACTATTCTTTTGCAGGCTGTTGGCAATCGGTTTTCTTTTTTCTGCGTCGACCTGTAGGCATAGTCAAAAGGATGTTCGATGTCGCTCATATCACCACAGAAGACACAGAGCGGGGAAGCGCATCGTCCAGTCTTCCATAACCAAGCCGGGGTGTACGCGGAGTCGGTTCGGATACGGTTCAACAGCGTCGCTTCTTCCCAAGTAAGTACGTGGGTCACACAGGCTAGGTGCGGAGTCTGTTTGGTCGCCCTAAAATGAATGCGGATTGCATCCTTAGGGTTCTGACAAATGTTTGGCGCTCTTACTTTTTGGACACATGTCAGTGCCAGAGCGTCAGCTTTTTAATTTCCTTGAATTTCGACGTTGGATGGTATATACTGAATTTTTATGTTAAATCCCTTGCCAGGAATTTAATCAGTGCCTGCAATCGCCTTGCAAACTTCCCCCGAGGTAGGCCACGGTGTAAGCGTTTTGACGAAGTGATACTCCTGCGTAACGCATCTCACCAGTATCTGTGCTTTTCTGGACTTCTCACTGCACTTGTGGGGTCTTCCGCACCCTACATCGCGGTTATGGATGTACAACATCCCGAGGCCCTTTCCGGAACCCGTTAACCCGCGTACATCGCTTCGAGGAAGCGAGGAAATACATCGAGCGATAGCGAGGACACAGCGTTGTACTCCGCATCAGGTGACCGTGTCCTCGGAAGACAGCTTTCTACCTGTTCTGTACCGCAATGTCAAACGAAGAATTATCAACGCATCTTCGGCGTCCAGTTCGACCACCGTGAAAACTACGCCTCAACGACAGCCTCACTCCATCCTGTCTGTTCCACAGAACGCTATTGACAACCTACGCGTCCTCAACAGGCGAGCATTCGCTGTGTATCTAGAAAACACCGCGCCGAACGAGATAAAGGATGTCAGGATAAACACCAGGATAAACGTCCTGGCAATCAATATTATGAACCCGAGCGCGCTGAATACACTACAACGTGTAACGCAGCCGGGTAACGTCAAGCTCCGATCCATCGCGCCAGCGAATGGTGCCACAATAACAGGAGTCATCTATGACATTGACGAAGAAATACCTAACGCAGACCTCCCAGCTCTCATAAAACCAGCAGGTAAACACATCATTGCGCTGGTTGGTCGCCTTGGTAACACACGTTGCATAAGGATAACGTTCAGTGGTCACTGTCTTCCCTTGTACGTCAAGGTTGGCCCCTTTAGCTACCAGGATCCACCATTTATTGGAAGACCAATGCAATGTTTCAACTGTCACAAGATTGGCCATGTGAAGGGTGTTTGCAGAAATTCCGCACTTTGGCCTCGATGCGCTGAACCCCACTCAGAAGACAACTGCAGCGCAACCACGTTGAAGTGTCCTAACTCTCAAGCTGATAACTGCGCCTCTTCCAAAGACTGTCCCCAGATCAAGAAAGAAATCTCCATTCTCAAACAAACGGTGACAGAAAGCTCTACTCCCGAAGAGGCGGCTGAGAAAGTCCGGTGTAAACAACGTCACCATCGAAGGTCCTCACGACGGAAAATATGAACTTTTCAAGAAAAGTCGACTCGTCAAGCCGAGCAGATAATTGGGCTAGTTGGTTGAAATGCATACTGAAAAAGTTTGCGTGGAGACATGAGGACAATGCCGATAGCGCTCGTCCCTGTATTTTCTTGGCATTGTCCTCGTGTCTCCACGCAAACTTTTTCAGTTCGTCAAGCAGCACCGTCAGCGGATGTTTCTAGCGCCCCAAAGACCGATGTCGGAAGGGAGAAAACTGCCAGATCTCTCTCTATAAACGAATGGCTGCCACCTACGCGTACACGACCCGCAGAAGAGCCACAGCAGAAGCCGCCCCCAGTACAGCAAGGTGCTGCATCAAAGGAGTCGTAGAAAACAGATAAGCAAGTGATAGATCTTCTTAGGTCTTTAATGAATGCCATTCGCGTGTTTCTAAGCAATATGCACACGCCGTCTGCCACAAGGGCGTTTCAAGTACTGAACGCTCTGAATTCAATGCTGGCAACCCTTGAGTACATCATCGCTCCCCACCTCCTGTCTTTCAGGGATGAGCTCCGAAAAGCAGCTGATTTTCATTGGAATGCCCGCGGACTCTGAGCGCGCATTTCGGATTTCCGTCGCTTCGTGTAATTGTTTATGTCCTGAACTGTTGGAGAAAACAGTAATGTTTTGGCGTTTATTCGCCGTTACCACACTTACATTCATCAGCCTGTGCCACCTAATGACGATAATCGATATATATATATATATATATATATATATATATATATATATATATATATATATATATATATGCCGAACAGTAAGAAAAAATCATTTTCCTTCACTGTTGTGGAGATACCTGTTGTGGACTTAGCTGCTGTGGACACCCAATGGACTTATCTCCGTCAAGCCAATTTGGTCACAAAAGGCTACGAGACATCCTGTTCTCAATTACCCATCCGTGGGCCATTATTGGAGACTTTAACTCCCATCATGCACTTTGGGGAAGTTCGAAGATCAACGCGAAAGGCAGAGCTCTTGTATCTTTCGCCTCCAGTAATTACCTTTGGCTGTTGAATAATGGAATTCCTACATTTTTACCTGTCTCTACATAGAGCAGCTGTCTTAACTTGGCTTTTCTCTCACAAAGACTTCTCAGATTAGTCGAGTGGTTCGCGGACATAGAGACGCACAAAAGCGACCATGTCCCCACATACGTCAAGTGCAGAGGATTGTCTGCTTCCAAAATACGGGAAACGGTCTAGAGAGTAGACTGCACCAAATATCCGTCTGTCATGAGAGAACGCTACGAGGCCAATCCATCTTTCGACTTGGAAGAGGCAATCAAGACCGCGGTGCAAGACAATATGCGTACTCTCACATACTCTTCGAAACTGCCGGAATTTGATGTGCAACTAGAACGACTTCGAGCAATCCGACGACGTGATGAACGAAGGTACCGGCGCACAAAGGCAATGGACAATTTACGGACTGCCAGACGCACGCAAAAGATTTAACGCCGGTTATACAAGCTGGAGTTGCAATGTTGGACTACTTTCTCGCTGTGAGTCACCAGACCCATGGAAGCCTTTATCGTAGCTATGGAGAATGGTGCGAGGTCTCCGGACACCCCCCGTGCAGCGGTTCCCATTCAAGGCTCTAGCTCTCTCTTAAAGACCGGAGATTGACGTGGCAGAAGAGTTCTACGCCAGATTATCCGGCCAACTCGCAGCTCCCAACATTCCACCGCATTCGAGTAGTTGTCTGCCACCACATGATCACCGCATAGATTTACCATTCTCAATCCACGAACTTAAGGCAGCATTAGCTTTGTGTGCGTGTACATTAACACCAGTACCTAGTGGAATTTCCAACCGAGAGCTGTGTCACCTGGGTGATCGAGCGAGAGTTATTCTCCTTGAGCTGTACAATGAAACTTGGCGAGATGGCATGCTACCCATAAGCTATAGGACAAGTCGCCTTGTTCCACTGTCGAAGCCTGAGAAACCTCTCACATCATATCACTCTCATAAACTGTCATCATATCACCCGATCGCTATTGGCAGGTTGCGTGGGCAAAGTAATGGATAAGATGGTCCTAGGACGCCTGGAGTGGTACTTGGAGTACCACAATACGTACCGGGATGCCATGGCGGGCTTTCGACGTGGTCGATCATCGATGGATAACGTCGTCGACCTGTTCACCTACGTTCAGCATCAGAAATGCCGTAAGCATCTCTGCGCTTCTGTGTTCCTCGACATCAAAGGGACGTATGACAACGTTACGCATGAAGCCATCCTCTCTACTCTCGAAAAGGTAGGAGTGGGTGGTTAGATGTTTCAATGAATACGCAGCTATCTCTCCATACGGTCCTTTTTGGTAAGCACCGAGGAAGGCTATACTTCTCTACATTATAGCTACTACGGCGTCCCACAGGGCGGTGTACCTAGGCCTGTGTGATGTATTCTAACCGTACTTGCTCTTCTTGAGCCCGTGCCAAGCACAGTCAGGCTATCAATGTACGCAGATGACATCTGCATATAGACGTCTGCAGTAACACGCCTACAGTTGTCAGCGAGAATTCAGAGAGCTGCCATTCAAATTGCTATCTACATCCGTAATCAAGGCCTGGAAATTTCCTCCTAGAAGTCCGCACTAGTACCATTTACACGCAAACCCATGACAAAGTTTCTGTTTCAAAGTTTAAATATACTACCTTTTAACTTATTACTGAATTTTAAAACTACATTGCATACTCATTACAACATAACCACTAACTGCCCTTCGAGTTTATCAAATTTTTTGCCTTCCAGATGCAATACACGCAGCGCACTTAAAGGAAATTTTCTTTTGCCAAAAATACATACTGTATATGGAAGGAAAAGTTTAAACAGCACTGGAGCACTCGTATGGAACAGCTTACCATCGGAAGTAAAACAAGTAAAATGTTTTTTAGAAACGCCTCCATGGAGACCTTCCTTCGTGGACTGACATACACCGACACCAGACTTAGTTTTTGGCTGCTTAGGCAGTCTTGCATAGTGGCGACTTCCAAGGAGGTAGAACACAGGTATTGCACTGATAAGGCGGCACGAGGTATTTTTTGTCTCGTGTATATCATTGCACTTCCGTTTGGAAGTGATGGTATACTCGATTGGCGTGTCTGATCTACCCTGGAATCGTACTTCCATTTGGAAGACCGGCCTCCGAAAAGGCTAGAATTGGTATAGGGATGTCTCGGAGGAAAAGGCTAAGTTCGCATAGACATTGCAGAATACCGGCGCAGTTTTATTGCATCATTAAAGACACTTTTGAAAGGTGGAATGGACCATGGTGGGCAAGCAATTGTTATTATGCTACTAAGCATATGTGGAAGTAGAGCTCAATATAACTGACTCAAGAACCTGCACTTCTTCCATCATATCCTTCGTTGAACTCGCAGGCATCTTCGCGACGTGTGAGCGTAGTGCCGTGAACAGAGCGCGTGTCACATGCTGGCAGTTTCCCTGCTGAGTGTTTCCAATTTGTACTTGAGGATTCACTGCGGCTGCATAGGTGCGCTTTTCGGACGCTTTTGGAACATGTTCTTCAGCAGCGTTGACCATTTGCGTTGGCTCAATGACTTCTTTTGTAGGTTTCAGACACAGGAAATTAGATGCGTACTTCCAAACCAGTTAGTTGCGGCGCGCTGGACGTCACGCGATGTATCACGGCTCCCCTGTTAGAATTTGTACATACGTGATGAAAAATTTCCACGCGAGCATACCGCGGCTGGATGTTAAGCTTGTGATTTGCGTTTCTCACGTGAACGCGGCTTGCTGACGCACGCACAAGACCGAATCATGCTACGCAGTCTTGTCGCCACGCTTAATGAAGGAATGTCACGCTTATTTTTGGTCACGTGGTGCTTGAAACATCATCTACACATCATTTACATGCACGTCACGCTTAGTCTTACAATTCAGCGTGAGATTAAGTGTGTGATTTTTTAGAGTGTATGAGTCTATTCACCCAGCCTGCCACAAACGCTGAGTTGCCTCTTCCCTGATACAAAGAACGCATAGGATTTGCTCCAGCGAAGATGACCGTGCCTCTGACCTGTTCAAGGTGCGCCACGAACCTTCCGGTTGCGGGTACCCTGTTAGTTTTATTCATTCCGTAGAACGACGCATACCCAACGGTGCTCCGTCGCGCACGTTGCGGCCCCGGGCCCACCCAGCCGTCCCCTATGTGCCAGGTGTCAGTGAGGCGTTGGCACGGGTTCTGCGGCCATATGTCGCACACGTGGCGAGTGTTCCCGCCCGTAAGCTGGAGCATGAACTGGTGCATGGGAAAGACCTGCTCGAGAAAAAGAAGTTTCCTGGGGTTGTTTATAGAATTTTCTGCGCAGACTGTGACTATGTTTATATCGGTGATAGCGGAAATTTTGAAAGATGGCTGAAAGGCCATATGAATGACGTCAGAAAGAAGGACGTTGTCTCCAAGGCATCTGCGGAACACGTGGCAACTTCTGATCATGAGGTTGATTTGGTCAAAGCAAGCACAATCACGCAAGAACATGGTGTTCCCGTGAGTGTCCAGAATCGCTTCTTATCCAGACTACGAGAAAAATGCTAAACAGGGATTTATTTATTTATTTAATTATTTATATTGAAAACCCTAAGGGCACCGAAAGGCATTACATAGGGCGGAATACAATTCACACATGATATGTCAACAATAAAAACCACTGAAGACAATCTTTCAGCTGCGTAAGCTAGGTACCTCGGTCACGTACTAAAACAGACATAAGCTTTCCTCGTCGAGCTGCCTCTTTGTGAACAAGGCTTCCATATGGAAGCTGAAACGTCTTGAAGCTTTTTAAACCTTTTCATTTTTGTTCGGCGTCTTTCCATTTTACCTCTTCATTATGCCTCCTCCAGACCAGACGAATTATCGTCGAACCATCGATTTCAAGTGGCGAAATGCCAGCTATTGAGAAAGCCCATGTTAGATAATATTTTCTGCCCTTCATTATACATAAACCAGGTTACTTTTATATAAGTAGTATTCCAATTTCACATTAGCAACATAGTAAGTAGGAGTGTCATAAGAATTCGGTGGCAATCATCCTTCTGAATATTGATAGCTATTGAGTCATCCCTGGCACATACTTTCTTCACATACTTTCTTCGCATGTTGTTGCCTTGATCGCTCTATCATTCATCTGTTTGGGTGGTTTCTCACTGCAGATAAGCATAGTTCTTGTTTTCCAGAAAGTACGCGATTATACACAATGAGACCCCTTGACTCTCTCGTTCCATTGATAACTACGTAAGGTATTACTTTGCGTAGCGAATAGCTTAGCATACAGAATATTATTCACCGCTACCGGCTTATTTGTGACTTTGTAGTTTAGCGGCCCTCTGAGCGGCGGCCTCTTTGTAAGCATACAGCGCAACAATATAAATCCTAAAAGTTAGGTGCTTACTGTGCGCTACGGGCGTCGCCACTCGTTCGTCTCTTTTTTTTTTTTTTTCCTGCCCATTGTGCGGCAATGCCCAGAGCACTTTCTTTCCTAGTGTTCAAAGATGTTTGTAGTCCGTAATATGTGTTCACGACTGGGTTATGATAAGCGCTTATAGTGGAAATACTTATATGTCTGTTCAGAGTTATTAAGAATTGAATTTCCACAGCAATATTAGTATTTAAAACATATTGTGTGTATCCTTTATAATAAATACTTCGGAATATGGCCTGCAAATGACTGCGGTAAACTGCCGCAAATAATATTGATGTTAGAGGTGACTCGTCTTTTATTGTACGTGACTTTCTTGCTTATTCAATGATTCTAGCCAGACAATTATTTCCTTGGCAGCTATTTCTAGCGACATTTCCCGTTTCGTGAAAAATTATGTTGTAGAGTAGCTGTATAGTAACCAATAACATGGTGCCTGAGATTATTCTGACGCCGCGGAAAGTCCCAGATCCCTCGCTTGTCCCCCACGCCATCAACCATCTCCACGCTTCCAGACACGGACGGTCGTGTGTACCCACTGGTCCGCGGGTCGCACGTCCACATCATCCACATTGCCGCCGCATTCCACAACAGAAGGAGCTAGGTCAGCGTAAACAAAATAATGGAGCATCACCCACGGCTCTTCTGTGTCCTCCCGTGACCCCGCCTTTCTTGTCTCGCGCTCTCTTTCCCATACTCTTTGGTATCTTTCTTCATCTCGCGCGGTGTTTGCTCTTATCTTATCTTTCCTCACCCTCTGCTTCTTCCCTCCTCGTTCACTCCTCGACTCGTGCACCTTTTTTTTCCGACGTCATCCCTGCTGCGTCTTTTCCGCCATTCTTCTCGCCCACTTCATCCGAGCTGCCTCTCGATGAGCTCTCTTGCTATCGCGAGCTGGCAGAGCTTCCCTCCTCTTCCATCTCTGCTTTCATTTCTTGCTTTGTGCACTCGGCCTGGTGTCGGCAGTGATACGGTCGATATTGTGTCCTTGGCCTCTCTTCCGTGATCTTCTTCGTATCGTTCCATCCTGTTGCTTATTGCTTTCGGTCACTTCCCTCTCCCCTCCGCACACACCCGAAGCGAGCCAACGTTGACCCTACGTCCGTTCGTTGGCTCCCGAGTTTTGTACCTTTTACCAATTCACCATTTCTTTCATGGGCTTCTCGCGTATTGGGCTTGTCTGTAGGTTTCTTTCATACCTGTTGCTGCCGTACTCAGAACCACTCTGTGTTATGACCATCTCATCAACATGATCGTGTACCTCATCAAGTAACTGTTTTTTTTTTTTGCATAGTAGCAATGTGAGGCACATACTTGCGCTTATTAGGGTAGCACCCTGTGTCGCTCTTATTATAATTTTCTTTTGTTCAACTATGTCCTAACTTAGTTTGTAAATATACCTATGAGGCACTTATCTTGCGTTGTCGCACCACTAGTTCACGCATCCACTGAACTTTGTTTTGTGTGAACTACTGATTTATATATCCCATGCATAGATTCAAAGAAAGCGAATGAAGAGGTTACAAGCCCTTCTTACAGTTCCCATTAAACAGCCTTCATAGTCCTGAAAATTGAAAATAAAATATAAACATTGTTATCCCTGGCTGTTCTTATAGCGCTTTAACTCTCCGTTTTCGGAACGCGTAAATTTATTACTGTTGTTTTAATAAGCTAAAGACATAGTTAATAGGCGTACTTATGGTACCACCAACGCCTTGCGCTACGTGAAATATTGCGAGTGTAGCTGAGATATGGGCGTAAATATTGCCCAGGAGCTTTCCTGCTTCTGACGCTAAATTAGAGCAACAGCCATTTAGACGCGCAAAGACGTGAAAGAACAAAAAAGCAGCATCAAGAAGGTACGATGAATAGATTATTTTGTAAACCTTATACAACCGCATAAAAAGGAAATAATGTGAATGCGCTGGCATCACAGAAGAAATTCACAACTGCACTCTGCGACAGAAAGAAAGCTCAATGTGTTAAATTTGTTTCACCGATTTCTCGCTTTACCTGCGGCTCCGTCAGAGTTAAGTGGCGACGAAAGCGTCGCCTAGTGTTTCTTCATATGCATTGTTGTTAAGCGCAGAATAATCTCTTACATCGTGACACGACTTGATTCTCAGCTTACCCGCCAATATGAACATCGCTTGACGGCTCTCACTGTAGGGGCGGCCTCTCCACAGAACAAATACACTCTTGCCTTACGTCCTCTTTTTTATTGTTTTTTTTTACTTTTTGCCGTAACTTTAAGGTCTGAGTATTCAGTTCAATGCACTGGTGAACAAGATATACGTCAACCTTTGCAACGCGTCTCCCCTGTATGCATTTGGGGCTGAGCGAGTCGTGACAAATGAAGGCCGAAATCGCAGTAGCGGCAAGAGACATGAAAACAAACAAAAAAAATATTGCTGCCTTCCACAAGTCGTGTCAGATCGTTTGGGGTTGGGCGGGCCGCCGCGATTTGTCTTCGGTAGCGCGTTTGTCCTATACCACTCCCGGTGAAAGCACAGGCTGCGTGGTGCGCTGGAGAAGCTGAATTGAAGCGTCCGGGAATGCCCGGCGTGCGATATCCGAACGCTTGGCTGAGCTATCGCCTCACTGATCAGAGCGCATTTTCCGCCGCCGAGCCTCTGGTGTGGAGCAGTTTCTCCCTCTCTCCGCACAGGCCTCAAATGTGACGCTACCACTCAGACATTTAGGGGCTGGGCAGCGGTGCCAATAACTGCCGAATTTTTGTATTAGCTAGGCGTGCATCTATTGGTCTTTTATGTTACGTTCTTCAGCTGTCATCTTTATGCTTTGCTTTTGAATTTGAGTACCTTGTGTGAATGAAGACATACTAAGGAAGCGTAACACAGGGAGACGGTTAGGCAGACTATGCACGAAAGGATCGTCTAGCTGACATCCCGTACGTCATAAAGACACCAATTTAGCTCAGAAGCAGTTTACAAAGGACGCAAGAACCAACGCTGTGTGAAATCAGAACGCTTTCTTGTAGGAAACGTGAGCATTCGCAAGTTTGTTTTTTTTTTTTTTTTAATACGCCGAGCCAAGCAAGACGGCAAGAAAGTGTGGGTCGTTAGGAAGGATTTTTCAAGTTCGAGGTTTCAGCTAGAGTTTTGAGTTTCCAAGTGTAGTCCCGGCCCCATACATTGCGACAGTAAATCGAGAGGGGAGATGGAACGGTTTGGCCGCGTTGTGATGGAGAGGACGATATACGTGTAGCAAGAATGCAAAAAGATTTACATTGGACGAAAGACGAATAGTCGGTGGTCTTGACAAGGAGTAGCATCGGTCATGAATTCAAGAAAGACAAGCGGTAAGGGTCTGCACAAGAATCGTTGAGTTGAGCAAAATGTACAAATGCTCATAAAAACCAGCCACACTTAAAGTATATATGCGATACTCCGGTTAAAGGAACGTTACAGCAGCTGATGCTTTGTGCTATATTTCTACATTAAAACTGTACTTAAGCCCAAATGAAGGATAAGCAAGAGTGCGAGACATCTTGGTCTAAATAGTAATGAATGTATTTTAGAACTTAAAAATTTAAGGCATCTCGTCTTTGTCGTATAACCAGCAGGAATACCAAATTAGTGCCTCATCTTGGAAAGGCTGATTGTCAGAATGAACGAAATACGTACGTGCGCAAGCGACTGAAGGGATCAAAGTGGCCAACACTGAATTAAGCTAAAGTGGCATATCGCACTTGATGACCTCTCACAGCGTTCTTGGAGCTGAAAAGAAAAAGTTTCTTCACCTTGAAAATCGCATGGTGAACGCCAAACTACCTCATATTTTGTAAGTTTAGCTCGCTCGCAAGAAACTAGTATTGTATCACTGCATAACGGTAGAGATAAAGCGGCCTTTCTGCAGGTAAAGGGCAAATATCCGATCATTTTTTTCTTGCTCGTTGAAAGCAGTGCAGTCTAATTATTCATCTATAGGCAGCAATCGAATCACTGCTAAAGGTGTCCGATTTTACAGGCAGATGCAGCAGCAGTGCTGCGATGGGTTTTCCACCCGTCATCCTCGCTTAGAATTCTAAGGAAAATGAAGCGAACTTTCTTACTACGTTATAGCATCCCAAGCAGTAAATTATATAAAACGTGAGGAGTTCGCGGTTTATCTATCAAACAAAGCTATACGGAAGACGGCGTCAAACACGCCTTATCGGCATCTCAGTGGTGATTCGCTGTTATTATTTTTTTTTTCTTTTATCACGGATGTGCCGTTCCGACAGTATTGACAACAGTCGGTGGTGTGCGGAGGCTTGGCGGCTTTGTAGCGAGTAGAAAACACCGAAAGCCCCCACGACTCCGCGGAATGGGGGTGTGTCTGGGGTGTATCCGTGCGTGGTGCACCCAAAGCGTCGCGCAGGCAGGCGGCAATAGGTGGCGCCCCCCCCCCCCCGCGGACAATGGCCGCGAGACGGGAGCCTGCCTTCGGTCTCTCAGTGTTCTTTCTGTTCGTGTTTTTACCAGTATGCCCCGTATCGCCCACACCTCAACGTCACCACAGAAGTGTGACTCACCGAGTTCTGGCTCTCTTGCACGGCAGCTATATAGCGCTCATGCTGGGGCTCTAGCGAACGTTCGCGAAGTGTCGTGGCACCCAGCGACCCCGGCTACGTGAAAAATAAAAGAAAAATACATTGCGGAACTATGATGCGCAGTTCGCGGTGGTCGGTTCAGGAGCAGCGCCTGCAGCCGCCACACGACGGTGCGCCACGCTTGATCGGCCACGGGAAAAGCATCCCCCCCTCTCCCCCCGCATCCACTCCCCCAACACACTTTGTTATCCCCGCTGCCTTCTTCTTTTCGTTTTTTGTTTTGTAGTTACTGCTCTTTTCTATTTTCCGCAGCTGTCTGGGGTTCTGATCCTGTCATT